>NC_139704.1:21288343-21448343 GCF_964188405.1 Protomyctophum parallelum | reverse complement strand
AATATAATGTATCACAACTATGATAATACACTATATGGATTGTAGCTGATTATAATACGATGTAAAGTATTTTAATGTATGATAATTATAAAATAATAAAAAGTCAGTGAGTGATCAAGCATTATGAAGTGTTTGGCCCCGCTTAGCCTAGATCAGAAATCATCAGATCCACCCTGGCATACTAGGTACTTTTTAGGCACTCATTTAGCACCACTTTGACACCACTTAGCCCCATTCCTCCCATTCCTTGCAGTTGAAACGGTGGTACAAGTGGGCAGTGTGGGGTGGAGTGGTGTGAGGTCAGGCCATGGTAGTGGAAATCGGGCTTAAGCTATACTGTCCTATAGCTCCCTCCACAGCAGCACAATTAAGCCACTACTAAGGCTACAGCTGTGTGGCGTTCCATCCAGCGTGTCCTCGTATCACTGTACTTCATGTGACATGAAGTACAGTACATGTTGTTCAATGTTCACACAGCCAGGTGCTTGAAGGAAGAAAAACTCCCTCACCTCGGGCTCCTCACCATTTTCAAATGGCCGAAATGTATAGGACAGAAGTGTGTTTTGCACAAAATCTACAATGCAACTATTATAGTAATTAAAGTTTTCATAATTTCTTTTGTGGAGTAAAAGTATAATATTTTCCTCTGAGATGTAGTGAGGTAGAAGTAAAATTATTGCATTTTTTAAATACTGCAGAAAGTAAAAGAAAACCTCATAATTATACTTCAGTAGAGTACTTGAGTATATGTACTCTACTGAGTATATACACACCGCTGTGTGTGTGTGTGTGTGTGTGTGTGTGTGTGTGTGTGTGTGTGTGTGTGTGTGTGTGTGTGTGGACGGCGCGCCAGCAGCATGGCAGCAGCAGCCCTCATCGGGGGGGCCCTAACAGAGTGGGTATGTATGAATCATAGGTGAGAAATATGGGCGATGACGTACAGGCCTGTCAGCGTCGCTCTGCGTTACAGACATCAGAGCTGGACGAGACAGCTTGGCTGCCCAGACGTCACGGCTGCGTGTTTACTGATAACACGTACACTCACTCACACACACACACACAGGGAGGGCGTATGAGCCCTGTGTGCACTCGCGTGTGCCGATACGCACACATCCTTCCATACACATGCAGGATTGGATACTAGTGTTATTTTGACTGCACATTTTGATATACTGTAGTTTTAGTCAGTCTTTTGAATAACATTTCATTTAATTTTAGTCATCTGAAATGCTTTCGTTTTAGTCTAGTTTTAGTTGACTAAATGTTATTTTAGTTTGCACACCACAACATAGGTTTTTCAGAAAACTGTTTTACAAGACAATCTTGTAGAATTGGCCTCAGGTCTTTTATTTTACATAATCTTTTTAGTTTTGTGATTTTCTTTATACAAATGCGTTATCCTGTTTGTAGCATTTGAGATTTGTTTCAAATGCTAAATATAAATTACATTTATTGTTATTATTAATATTATCTGTTTCTTATTTATTTAATTTAAAAAGATCTGATCTACAAGCGTGCAGCACATTGCAATGCAACAAAAGAAGTAAAATAATAGATTCATATTATACATTCACACACACACACACACACACACACACACACACTCTCTCTCTCTCTCTCTCTCTTTTGCTCTCTCTCTCCATTATTTATGGTTTCGTATAAAGTAAAAATAAGTTGAAATGTGAACAAATATAAGCGGTCAAATATAAGTCAGTGTCATCTTCTGCATCTACAGAACATGGTGTTAAACACTCTTTTGACAGTCCTCAAATAAAAAAAACAATATTCTGTCTTCTGATTCTGAATATGGTTTTCAGAAACTATTATTCAGTGAATAATAAATAGCCTTTTTTATGTCAAGGAGTCGGACCCACATATGGGGCCACGGACCCCATATGGGGTCTCAATCTCAATGGTATCTCAAACAGCCTAAACCGAAGAAATGGCATCTGCCTAAACATATAATATATAACAAGGAATGTGGCCCAATATCCAATAACTGATGGTGAAATCGGGTCTACATTTTCGTTTCTTCAAATGTTTGGTGGAAAAACTACACTGGACCCACAATCTGAAAATATTTCATGGCCAGGGACCATACACAAGATTTGTGTTGTTATAATACAGCTTGTAGCTCAGTCAATGTATATACTTTGGGCCTAAAGTGGTTAAACAGATTTTGGGTCCCCCGGACCACACTGGCCTATGAAGTCAAAAGCAGTTGAAGATAGAATTAAGTCAACTTCTTTCATTCAAATATTCAAACCAAAGATGTTTGTAATCAACTGTACAGTGAATAGTGATGGCTTGGTTTTCCTCTTACTTGTTCTTTGGCTCCACCTTGTGTTTGTAACAGAAGTAAAGCATCAACAAACTATGGACAAATAAAGAGAAAGTCAAAATGGCAAACATTGCAACTTGCAAATATTTTAATAACATTAATCCAGTTATTTAACTTATTTGACCTGCAGTTCAAAGGTAGCCCACTATGTGGTGTTCCTGTACAAGCCAGGAACTCATATTGACTTTAAATAGATTTCTGGACGATGATGGCCCAACAAGCTAAATCCATTTTGGCACCTGCCAAAAAAGTATTCTATTGATGAAAATATTCTTGAAAGATGTTTTGTACAGAATACAGAAGTCCTGACATCCAAGCCACAACCTGCTGGGTCACAAATAAATCTTACCATTCAAATTGACTGTGTTCCAAATAAAACTAGGGAGAACAGGTCTCCGCCAGGTCTGGTAGTTTATTGTGGGCCAGCAATGTTGGGTATGTGTCAATCAGGAAGGAATATGAAAAATCGGACGGATCCGTCTTGATCACTTGACTATAGAGATAATGTGTACAGATCTGTGTGATGTTTGGACAAACTTTGTAGGAGTGATATAAAAAATTGTTTTACAAAAATCAGCCTCCTGGCATAAAGTGACATTTGTTCCTCAACGTGTGCGTGTGCAGAGACTGTGTGTGCACAGTTTCGCTGCGATCAAGCCAACGGTGCCGGAGATTACCACAAACACACACACACACATACACATACACACACGGCCGGACAGGGTGCAAAGACAAAAGAGTCCATGCAGGCATTTTACTCATATGGTGAGGTGACCAAGCATAAGCTGACACCAGCAACGTATAAATGTATCCAAAAAGGCAGAAAATAAAAGCCTGCCAAATAATCACAGACAGAATCAAATGCAATAGATAAATATATATACTATACAAGATTACAGACAGACCCCAATAATTTCTTTCAGGTCACAGTTCTTTGAATTGGAAAATGTTTTTATAACCATGGAGGCTGTGGCTTTGACATCAGACTTTGGTGCTCTAATGTCAGGACATATTTTGGACAAACCAGTTGTTTGGGGATGGTATGACAAATTGTAGACAAGATTTGTGACCCCAATGGGATTTAACTTTCATAGTTAGGGTAAGGGTTTATTTAGACATTTCAAGGCAATTATATATATTTAAATAAAATATTTGACAAAAGGGTAAGGAGATATGGAATGAATGTTAAGCAATTCAATGCCCCCCAAAAGTTAACAAAGCCCCAAAATGAATTGTGTACAGTACACAGTGTAGCCTGTGCATGCCAAACTTGCATGTGGTTTTAGTACTTGCAGTCGGAGCCTTTGGCCAAACTGGTGACGTCAAGCGAGTGGCAAACAGAGGCCGGCGCGCTCCTTCTGCTCCCACAAAGTCTTTGAGCATCCTGGGCACCCTGCCAAGCTAAAGACACACACATGCTGCACTGCACCGCGGGAAAGCCAGGCCAGCACTGCTGGAAGAACTACTCCCATTTTGGACTTCAATAAATATAAAAGTAGCAATAGCGCTGTGCAAAGAAAATGTATATGAAATAAAAAAGAAAGATATGCTTTGTTACAGGTTAAATCGTGCATTTAAGATTTAACTTAAAGGTAGCCGGGTATAAGTGATATGTTTTGGTTATGTTTGTTCAGTAAAATACATTTTCAGTTATGTATGAAGTCAGGAGAGGGTGCTCATTCATCAACTTCATTTTGATAGTGTTCCAGTTCCAATTTTGTCTGCTCATTTATATGTGTCATCACTTCTAATTTCACTTGTTTAATGAGTTTTCTATCCTGATAAGATGAAATTGGTATCCTGACCTGAAAATACATTTTCTGTTTAATAAAGATCTGGAGAGACATGGAGAATCCTGTTACTGAACAAACACTCTATATATTACTACCAGAATATATAGTTTTATGGTTAGTAGTCTATATTTTTAGGAAATCACTTAACATACTTTTAAGTCAAAGTACTGTAGGCCTACATAAGTATTGCCATCAAGATTATCCTCAGTAGACTAGCAAACGTATTCATTATTCAGAATTTCAATAACAGAATGTTATTGGACTATAATTATTGATCATTATCAATTTATACTTATTACTTATACTTATACAAGCTCACAACGCATCATGCTATGAGCTTGAAAGCAGCTATGTTGGGGGGGATTAACTGAAGCTGTCAAATAGCTGTATGGAGTAAAAGTTACAATAAACAATGCTTCTGAGATGTAGTGGAGTAGAAGAATAATGTATCTACACATTTTTTTATATTCAAGCAAAGTAAAAGAGACTTGAAATTGTACTCGAGTACAGTACAGTACTAAGTAAATATACTTTACTTAATTACTTTACACCAATGCCAGAGTATAAGGTTAGACTGTTGCTCAGTTAAATCCATTACGACAAAGCAATCCACTAGTTCGGAAACTTGATCCTCAGCAGTCAATTATAAACAGTATGGGGAATGCAAAGTAAGTAAGAGGGGAAACTCTAAACTGGCCATGAACAATCAGCTTTTTTCTGAGCCAGAACATTGCCTTTCTTGTTCTTCTGGTGAATGCCATGCCATTTCATAATGAAACTCCTAATGTATTGTTAATGAGGTTGAGAGCGTCACTGTTGTTTTAGGGCAGTGCTTCTCGAGGTGGGGTCCAGAGACCCCCCCTGGTGTCCTTGGCGGGATTCCAGGGGGTCCCTAGATAAATTATCGCTAGTTAGATTAGAAACCAAATGGACCCTCACAAGTGGGTAACTTTGTGGGCTTTACAGTGTATATTGGGGTCTGTGGTCTACTCTAATGCATATCAAATTGGGGGTCCTTAAAAAGGAATGAGAATCCCCGTTTTAGTGGCTGAACGTGTCAGCCATTTTCTGTAAATTATAGGGTTGGGCATAATATCCATCCATCCATCTTCAACCGCTCATCCGTAGTCGGGTCGCGGGGGCAACAGCTCCACCAGAGAGCTCCAGACTTCCCTCTCCAGAGCAACATTAGTGACTTCCTCCTGGGGGATCCCGAGACGTTCCAAGGCCAGTGAGTCGATGTAATCCCTCCATCTGCACCTTGGTCTGCCCCGGGGTCTCCTACCTCCCAGTGGGACGTGCATCGAGGACCTCCCTAGGGAGACGCTCGAGAGGCATCCTAACCAGATGCCCGAACCACCTAAGCTGGCTCCTTTCCAGGCGAAGGAGTAGGCTCTACTCCGAGTCTCTCCCACGTGACTGAACTTCTCACCCTATCTCTAAGGGAGATGCCAGTCACCCGTCGGAGAAAACTCATTTCGGCCGCTTGTATTCGCGACCTTATTATTATTAGGTGAGAGTAGGAATGACGAATTGAAATATCACAATCATTTTGAGTTTTGACCATATATACACCTTGATATCAATAATATTGATTTTGACAATATCGTATTGTGACGATAATATCACTTTTTTTTAATTCAAAACATTTCAGAGATAGTGAAAATAGCTTTTGAATAAGTATAAAATAGGTAGTATCTAGTCTATCGAGTCTAGTCAAGTTGATATGGATATATTGCCCAGCCCTATGCCTCACTATCATTCAGCCCTTTTCTTGTGACTGTGGGATGGCTAGGAGAGAAGACAAGGCAAGTGAGGCAAATAAATGCTCTGGCAGGATTTGGCTGGAAGCAGGTCTGTGTGTAACTCGGGAGGCAAGAATCTGAGAACCACTTGACTATGCCGTCGGCAAACACTACAATACAGATCCATATCTTATTCCCCCCCCCCCCCCCCACACTACACTTCTGGTAACATTTTCAACCGATTATTATTATTATTATACTGAGAGTTTACTTGCGCTATTATCACATTGTTGTTATAAGCCACTGAGTATTCTTGGGATTGAATTAACCTAATACAATTTTATAATTTCAGCATTTAGCAGATGCTCTCATCCAGAAGGGACTTACACAGAGTAACAACACAGTAAGTGGCATGAAACCCAGTCAATAGAGGGCAAGAAAATCAAACCTAGCATCTGTCAAAATAACATACTCTCTGTAGACAAGCAAACGGCTTACATACTAGTGTACTTCTATCTAAATATAATGTGCAAAGCATACAGTGTGTGAACAAGTACAACAGCATACATCTAGACAGCATTTATAGGCAACATGTGTCTCAACTGGGCCAAGCAATTAAGTAGTCTCACTTATCAGAGAACCACTTATTTTAACGAATAAATTGGTATTCATGCATCTATTCATCTATTCACTTGTAGGACCATTTTATACATGCTTAGCTACATATGAAACAAAATGAATGAAGAACAAATTACCTAAGTTTCCATTCCTCAAATCAAGACATTCCTTTAATTTCCAGTGATTTACATATGTGACCCCTTCCAGTATTTTCGGCTCTAATGAAACTCCACAATAGACTAAAATACCTTCTTTTTTTTGGGTGGTTTTCGTTTTGCTATAAGTCAGTTTGGAATTATGATTTATTACCATGGTGAAACAGATTCACATTCTCAGCACTTATTGAGTTGAGTGTAAAGATGCACCCATAAGTACAAATATCCCAGGATGCTTGATCATGCTTCAGGACCGGGTCATTTAGCGCGCCGCAAACATGTGAACCGTCATTGTGTGCATATGTGCGCTAGGCATTGTGGTTGATATGCTGTTTTGACCGGGTCTAGGTGGCCAGTGCTGGATGGATGGGGACACCAGGCTGACCAGGGGAGCAGACCTGTGTGCAGGAGTGGCTCTCTAATCGACACATCCAGGCCACACACAGAGAGGCCGAGACAATAACTGCTTTGTGGTCCTGATATGAATCTCAATGCCCCCATTTCTATGCCTCCTCTCCCACCTGGGCCCCTAGGGCCATGGATATGGTAGCGAACAAAAATGACCATGAGAAAACACAAGCCTGAGCACTTGGGAAGGCAAGCGAGATTGAGGCAGGCGAAAGAGAGAGAGTGCTGCCTCTCTCGTATGTGTCTGTTTTCAGAGGCTGTTGCTGCCACCTTTCTATTACAGCTGCCATTTGATTAAGTCATATTATATCCTTGAAAATATTAAACATAATTAATTATCTGTATTTTGTGCCTTTTTTGTCCACTTCCAAAAAAAGGCTTTATCAAGTTAAATAGGATAGGATAGATAATAATTACAAAATAAATCTCATAATATTGGTTTTACTCCCTCAGCTAATCATGTGGGCATATTTTGTGTATATATATATATATATATATATATATATACACACACACACACACCCCGCGCCCAACGATGCAACATTTCATTAATTCGTTTTCGTATTTTTGGGGGTGGCATTTTCAAGCCTTTAATTGATTGTGATAGTGGAGTGTGACAAGAAATGGCAGGAGAGAGATGGGAAGGATATGTCACGCAGCAAAGGGCTAGCCTTGTGTAGCCAGATGAATCACTGCACTAATATGATATGGACTCACATTATCATCTCTGTCGGGTGGAAACCTCCAAAACTTTTACTTTTCAGGATTCAAATAAAAAAATAGCAAAAGTAGCACATCTGTATAAGCTCGACAAAAAGTTAGAATATGGAGATAGGTTTCTGCCCGACAGCAACGATATGCGAGCCTTAATACTATGCACTCTACCAGGTGAAACACCAGGGAACTCCAAAAATATGAATCCCCAGTGTCATTATTCACAAGTCACATGCTTCATTCATAACAAGTCATTGTTTATCCATTCCACACTGAAATGTGCACGTAGTTCACAGTGTAAATTCAAGGGGTGTTCCATTGAATTTACTTATTTAGGAATAATAATCCTACTTAGGAATAACGTATTTTCGCATGAATTTGCATGCGATGCGAGAGTGTGGTCTAGCCAGCACCAACGCGCGACTCCTGGATCGCTGCCCTCCACACTGTCCTATCTATCAGGTTCTTGAGCTCTACAGTGTTGTTAGCTAAGCTCAGCTGTTGCGCCGCAGTACGTCAAAGTAGGTGGTGTGCTTCTTGCCCCTCCTGGCTCTGCCCTGGGTTAGAGTCAATTTACTTGGCTGGCGCAGTGCCCTGCCAGCGGGTGCATGTGTTTGGTCTGGCGTACTAACAGTCAGATAGGCATTAGTCCGACACCCAACCCAAAACCCAAACCCTAAACCTCATAGGAAGCCATGGGTTAGTTTTAGCCTGCCACGCATGTTGGGAGCCACACGTTGGTTTTAACCTGCCACAGGTTAGTTTTAACCTATCATTCACGCATGTCAGAAGCCAAGGATGAGTTTTAACCTGCCATGGGTTAGTTGTAAACAGCTGCGCATGTGTTGTCGGACTAATGCCTGTCTGACTGTCAGTTGATTGATTGGTATTAATTGAGAGTTGATATTGAGAATCTGGTATCTAGTCACAATACACCAGTAGTCAGCCCTGAAACATGACGAGCAGACTAGAAGTCCACTCTACAGTGGAGTAATTTACCCCCCTCATCACTACAACATGGATAGGGTCGCAGTCAAGTTTAATCAATTTTATGTATACAGTGTAGGGCCAAATCTCAACAAAAAGGTCATCATATTTACACTTTACATAGCAAAACAGAGACCCACAGTTTCACCATGAGCAAGCACTTGGCCACAGCATTTAGGGAAAAACTCCCCTTTAACGAGAAGAGGCCTCAAACAGAACCTGGCCCCGGGTGGCTAAGGCATATAATGTGTGGGAGGGGCTCTGGTTCTCAACTTTTGGTCCTGTACCAGGGGTGGGCACAAATATGGCTGTATGGCTGTACAGCTACAACATCATAAAGGTGAGGGCAGAAAAGTGAAGACGCCAAAAGTGATTGGCCGGGATGACATTTGTTATGATTTGATTGCCTGAGCACAGAACGTGATGATGTATGGTAAGAGCACCACTCACTTCACAAAAGTGTGATTTTGTTTTTTCCTATATTCAGCTATTAGTGTATATTTTCGTCTTACACAAACATGTGTCTGAGCAAATCGGCAATTTTTGTCCTACACAAACATTAAATTCCCATTGACAATGAATGGAGAATTTACGTCAAATGTGTCTGAGCAAATCGACATGTTACATCATGATGATGTACGAGCGCCCCTCACTTCACACAAGTGTGATTTTTTTTTTTATATTAAAAAAAAACGTACTCGTGACCTGCATGAAAATGGCCCGAAGGACCCAAATTTTGGTGCCGACCCAGTGTTTGGGAAGCAGTGGGTTAGAGAATGCACCCCCCATCGGCAGTGACAGATGCCAGACGCCGCAGGAGAAGGAAGTACCCCATTCTCCTTCCGCGTTAGCCAAGGGAAACTCTGGTTTGGGCTCAGACCCAAAAAAGACACAGAGCCAACCCACGGGACACATGCTTGTTGTGTGCACAACAACTCTACAGGACCGGTTAGACCACACACAAGGGCCATTTGTACGTTAGAGCACTGTTTTCTAAAAAGTGGGTCGGGACCCATGTTTGGGTCGCGGACCAATTTTTATAGTTCGCGAGTAAATCTCCCCTTTTTTGTCTTCCATTAAAAACAAAACATTCAAATGCCCACTGCATATCAGAGGAGTAATGTCATCCTGAGAGCTGTTCAATAACCTGACAAGTGTCATACTACTGTATTTCACCATAGAAGGCTACCTGCTTCCAATTAGCCTGAAGATTATACTGGAAATCTTGAAATGACATCGCTAACTTTCATACCTCTAACAGTCTAACTATTGACTGGAACAGCCCCTAGCCTAGGTCATTAGAAGGACCCCCAGTTTCATATGCATAAGGCCACAGACCCACATTTGATATAGGATACTACACTGTAAAATCCTCTGTGTTCTAATATAGCCTAACTCTTAGAGTGTAAATGGAACCAAATAGTCAATCTGGTTCACTCAGAGAGGTACAGGCCCCTTACGTGTCCTGGGGATTCCCAGATCCGACATTGAGAAACAGTGGCCTATAGATCAGGTGTCTGCAACAGTGACCAGGACCCCCAGGGGGTCCTCTACTATAGGGGTCCGCCAAATCTTTGTATCCCCCCCCCCCATTAACCAATTCAAGCCTAGAATCAAAGTCTGAGGGGAACATTAGCCAAAATAGCAGATCTACAAGCTCACAGCGAGATATTGCTTTGCTATTTTTTCAAAGAAGTTTGATGTAGAAGGAAATAAAATCACACCTGTGTGAAGTGAGGGGTGCACTTATCATAATGCATCATCCTACATCATCTCATTCCGGCCAATCGCAATTATAGGACAATGTTTGTGTTTACACTGGCCATTCATTATCAATGGCATTTAATGTTTGTGTTTGGTTTGTGTTACACGCACACTAAAAGCTGGAAAAAGAGCAAACCCAAGTACAGAGACAATGGCCAAGTGTACTATATTGAATCTTCTATAGTTCTATGGAACAAATAAATCTGGAACACAATTTTATACAATATATAGGCTATGTAATGAGGGGGTCCCGGTCCCTGCTTCATCCATCTCTCTCAGCTAAGGGACCTTGGCCTGAAACATGTTTAAGAAGACCCCTCATGGCCAGGCCTGGCCATATCCTACTGTGTAAGGATTTACAGAGAAGTCCCTTGTCTGTCACTGACTGACATACCGACACAAATTCAACTTTCTTTCTCAGCCTGCCGTTTTGGACCCAGTCACTTACCTGGAGTAGTATCACTGCATCCTGCATCCTGGACTTCTTCGACGCCCTTGTCATCAGGACTTTTCCGTTTCTTCGACATTTGCCGCTTGCCTTTCTGGACGGCGTGGTGTGTGTCCACCGCCGCTAAGCCACCAGTCAGTCACTGATGCGATAACACAACAAGACACTCTCAGCCGGCGGGATATATAACACATGCAACTGGTAGAGGGATGGGAGTAGAAATTCGAATAAATCGCAGTCCCCGACTCCCATTCATTCAGATGTCTTCGTTTGCACGACCTCTTCTTTCCAGCGTGCTGTGCTGCGTGCGCGCAAAGTTGGCGTGTGGACTGGAGAGTAGACCCGGCGATTTGAGAGAAGCATGCAGGCCTGGCTGCTCGTTCTTCCAGCGGTGATTGAACAACGAGACGTCTATTTCAGAGATAGAGGGATTTAAAGTGTGTTGGTTATATGAAGTCAATGGAATGAAGAAGAAAAAACATATTTTCTGCAGAGATGATTTGCTGATCACGTGGGGCGAGGATGATCCCGACCTGCCCGTGCAAGGAAGGGGAAATTACGCACCATGCACGGAGAGGATGCAACAACTTGTTGATATATCCACGTCTGTCTGAAAGGGTCCTATATCGTCATATCCAGAACGAGGAGGGGGGGGGGGGGGGGGTTGAAATTCTCAGTTCTGAGTTTTTGTTTTGTTTTTCACAAGTCTAATCAGGGGCAGATGACGCACAGCCGTCACAACGGGAACCCTTTGGAGAGAGCCTGCCCTAAAGTCACTCTCCTCGCCTGTGGTGACCCCTGCCTGTCGCTGCCTGTGACTATAGGCTACAGAACCCCGTCCCCCGTGGTGATGGAGACTGTGATGGCTGTCCAATCCAGCCTTTTGGCAACATCATTCTTGGTAACATACAACACAAACAAGGAGCCCACCACGCGCCGAGTTGTGAGCAGAGATTTCCGGCAACATTTGTGAAGAAGCAGGGGGAGAATAGCTCTGGTGGTGGTGGTGTAGGAAGTGGACACGCTGTAATGTGAAGTAGATGTAACAATACCTGTTCTTTCATCGCACCATGAGTTTGTCGATGGATGATGGGAAACACTGCTTGTGTTTGACACGAGTCCTAGTCCTCCTGTCTGAAAACTTCTTCCTAATCCAGTTGCTGGGGAGAAACACATCGACCCAACGTGCATGGTTTTATAGGACCACAGCCAGGACGAATAGCTTTTACGCGGCGATAGTGTGATACAACTGTTCTTTGCCGCCTGTCAGTGTGTGTCTAGTGCAACTTGAGAATTTGCTGTAAATAATGGTGCATGGAGTATCACTGGCAGTTACTCGCGTAGTGGAGGGGGCAATGACGCAACCAGCTTGGCTTACGATTGTGTCCGTGGTATTTTTTTCCCCTCCTCTCAGCCCGGAGAGACGGATCGGAATACCACTCACCACCAGTCCACCACACAGTAGCGTGTAGCTGTAGCCTGCCTTAAGTCCTGATATAAAAATTGTTGTACTTTGACCCGTAACTTTACTTGACCCATTTGCACTGACACGGCATGCACTAGCACACAGTTACAAATAGCCACACGTCACGTGCACACAGGATATAAAACATCTGAAAAACATTCAGGACTCGGGTAGCCTACTCAACTGACTTGATTAAAAATAAGTTTGCATTTTGTGTGTATACTCTAAGCCTAGGTATAGGCTTATGAGGAACATTTGAAGTGCTAAGTGACTTTTACATTCTAATTTACTTTCTCCTGTCCACATGTCGCGACCAGATGACACCTGTTGAGCTAATTAAAGCCCACCCTCCCCGTCTCTTATTTATTTATGATTGTACCGCAGCGCCAATAGTGCATCATATAGGCTACATATTCCAATTACTACATCTGGGTTCGTTTCTCAATGCCGCTCATAAAATATTAACGAGATCCTAGGCTATAGGCTATTATAGTTTTGAGGTTTTGAGGCAAATCTTTGTGTAGCCGAGAGAAGCCATGCTTTTACGCGTGTCAGTTTTCAGCTTCAGCTAGTTTAGAATGAATTCATGCCAGCTAGCAGTGACGCTCGTTGGCGGTGGTTTGTGAAGGCAAACACTTCTCCGACACCCCCCCCCCCCCCCATTCACTGCAGCTACTGACGTCAACAGATGCTTGCGTCAATGCTGCTGCCTTAACAGAAGGAGGCTTTTTTTTCTTTCAGCAGGATCATAATGGGATTATTAGAAAGAAATACCCTGCCGCCTTCGAGGCTTTTTAGGTTTTTGCAGGACGCCCCGTCATCTTTCCTGTCTTTAACTTTTATGTTTTTAATACGCAGGTTTAAGTGCACATATGTGCTTCCTTCATTGCTGCCTTCAGCATGCCCTCAAGTGTGACATTATTCAGAAATATGACGAATGTTTCTCCCCATTTTTCTATATCTATAGCCATACCACTGGAACATAATATGTGCAACATGATATTGTGCCAAAAGGCTATAGCGATGTCTCTTCAAAATGCTTAAAGGACAACTTTAGGTTTTTTTCAACCAAGGTTAATGTTTTAGGTTGTTATTAGAGAAACTAAAAGGTGAGTGTTAATTTTCTTTCATTTGCTGCTTTCTTTTGTTTGGGGGATTTTAGCAGTTTGACAGGGGGGCGGGGGCATTCGAGCATGGGGCTAAATATGTATTTTTTTACAAAATATTATGGCGATTTTATTTATTTATTATTTACTATAGTCCTAATAAACCCCAAGAAAATACATCTGACCACAAAAGATCACGGGATCAATTGAATGTGACAAACCCGACATATTGAGCCTATACACACAGTATAAGCCTCCCCCAGTAGGCTATACCTTCACATTCAGTAGATCCTGTGATCTTCTGTGGCCAGATGTAATTTCCTGGGGTTTATTAGTAAATACACAAATAAATCACCATAAAATGTTGTAAAAAAAAATGCATATTTAGCCCCATGCTCGAATGCCCCCGCCCCCCTGTCAAAAAGAGCTAAAAATCCCTAAAACGAAAGAAAGCAGCAAATGAAAAAAAAATTAACTCCTTTTACTTTCTCCAAAAACCTAAAACATGAACCTTGGTTGAAAAAAACCAAAGTTGTCCTTTAAAATCGTGTTGGACCTACAGTGGTTATAGGGTCTGGGGACCCCCAGGTGGGTTCTTGAGGGGATTCCAGGGGGCCCACAGCAAATATGAGTTACAGGCCTATAGCATCAAAATGAGTTTAACCACTTGAACCTATATTTGTAAATAGCCGATCTACAAGCTCACAATGGAGCTTATAGATCGTGCCATTTTAAAATATTAGAAATAATGTGGAAACATTTTGCGAGTCTGTTTGCTAGCTGTTCATGTCTCGCATAAAACCTTTACAAAGCAACCCCATGCAGCCAAACTCTTTGTTTATATTGGGGGGGGGGGAAGATTGTCCATTAACGAGGGAAGTTGAATTGCCCCCAGTGATGTCAGACATAGATAATGAACCTGGCCTGTCTGAATCATATATCAGCAAGGTGCAGCAGCCCTTTCTCAAACAATAGCCTATCTTTTCACATCATCACATATAGGGCTGCACACACACACACACACACACACACACACACACATGGAATATGACCCATAAAACAGGGCATTGGCGACATGCACAGAGGTTTGAGTTGATAGATGCTCTCTAGACATCAGCGTGTCTGTCATGCCCTATTGGATTAGCAGTGTGCTTGTGCAGATGCATGTCTGTGTGGCTCTTCATTTGCCTGTGGGGGTGAAATCAGTAATCGAAGATTTGTTTTACTCGAGCAATACCACAATGTAGAAATGCTCTTACAAATTAAAGGCATGTATTCAAACTTTTACTAAAGTACTACGAGTAAAAGTACAAAAGTATTCGCATCAAAATATAGGCCTACTTAAAGAAAGCAGTTTGTACTGTAGAATCTAAATCTACAAAGTAACTTGTAAAGTTGGCCGAGTGGCCAAGGCTCCGAAAAGTGACAGAATCTAGCAATACCTTTTAGGGTGTTTTATTTCTCCCCGATGCAGGTTAATCACAGTGGAAAGGCCAAAACAAAACACTAAGACTAACTTACAAAAAGACAACATAGAAAAACACTTGAAAACAAATTAGGGAAACAAACCCTGAACTTGCGAAACTGTGTAGGCTATTAACCCTGCAATGACAGGGCCCCCTATGCAGCTCTCCCTGGGCGTTACCTTCTTGTTGCCTCAAGCCCAACTGAACTGACTCACTGATTGCCCCTGCAGCCTCCCTCTTATACTAGGCAAGACTATACCAAGGAACAGTTCTGTAATTGGTAACCCACTTAACTCAACATCTGGCTAACCATGGCCCATGAGTTAACTTACACAATTACCTACTACAACTAAACCAATTCGAATACATTTCAGATACATTAAACAACATCAAGACAAATAGAAAACATAACACACGAGCTCTTGTAACCCAGACAGACACGCCTCCTGCTCTATAGCACTTGGTACCTTCCTCCACTCAGTCAAGAGGATCACCAGTACTGCAGGAGAGCCAGATGCCAAACAATCATAATTCAACACAATTGACAACATATATGCTGTGAAAATCTATGCACAGTACTCGTGTTCTCTTCCACCATTCACTGCAAGTTACCAATAATAAAAATATAAATATGCACTCATGTCTGTTTCCACAGTCTTCCAAGCCGGCCGGCAAAGTTAGTTAATTGGATGCCACTGTGTAGTTACGGTAACGTGTCATTAGTCAGAAGGTTCATTGTTCCGAAATTACTATCCCAGTATCCCTATCTCTAACCCTAACCTAAACCTAACCGCAAGCACGGGAGCAAACCTAAACCTAACCGCAAGCACGGGAGCAGTGCATGTTCGGACTAACGGGACTTCGGATCTATGGGCAGTTCCCGTAGTTTAGGTGTGTGCGTTGTTCTCCATCAATGTATACAGTATGTGTATAGGGCACGGCTGCCCCGTGACATAACTAGTATAAGCTGTCAAAAATTGTAGTGGAGTAAAATGTAGGTCTACAATATTTGTAGGCCTAGATGTACAGTAGTAGACTCTGACGTCTACTCCAGTGTACTGATGATGTCAAGATCGCCCTCTTTAAAGCTTACTGTACACCACTGTATACTGCCCACTTGGTGGGCAGTGGTAGTTACAGTAAAGGTAAATATAATAATTTGCGGGACCATGGCATATAATGATGCTGTCAGAAACCTGTTGAGGCTCCTGAGGTGCACAAGGGCCAGCCAACTGTTTGTAAACAGTGGTGTTCCCACTCTGGATGCTGTTCTCAGGAATCTAATGTTTAGTTTTAGGATGAGGTTGAATGTCTCCAAATAAATTAATGAAATCCTAATGACTTTGACCATGCCTAAGAAGAGCAGCATATACTCTTCCTTCTTCTGGAGACATTGGAGAGAGTGTCTGTATGTTTATATGTTTTTATTACTTTTTTAAGGGCGGCTGTGGCTCAGGAGATAGAGCAGGTCGTCCAATGATCCATGGGTCGGCGGTTCGAATCCCAGCTCCTCCTCTCTACATGTCGTGTCCTTGGGCAAGACACTGAACCCTCCATTGCCTCCAATCTGTCGGTCGGTGTGAGCTTGCCACCATTGGTGTGTGAATGTGGGAAGTGCTCTGGCATCGACTGTTCGCTGCTTCACCTCCCAATGTATGAATGAATGAACCATTGTAAGCACTTTGAGTAGGCACGTAGTGCATAGAAAAGCACTATAAAAATGCAATTCATTATTATTAATTCCTGTTGTGTTGTTCCCTATATTGTTTTTATTTGTTATTGGTAAATGGTTTTTTTAACCAATAATAGCTCCTTTATCCAAGGCACTTTACATAGATTGTGCATTACATTCACCCATTCACACACGCATTCATACACCGATGGCGGTGGAAACCCTACGGGTGGAAACCATGCAACCAGCACATTAGGAGCAATTAGAGGTTCAGTGTCTTGATCAAGGACACTTCGACATTAACTCTGGGGGAGCCCGGGTTCGAACTGGCTACCGCCATGAAATAAAGATTGAATGACTCTAAACTAAAGTATTGAAAAACTGACATAATCAAGTAAACTAAGAAAAGAAAATGTACTTAAGTAGAGTACTTGAATAAATGTACTTTTCCACCACTGGCATGCAGATGTGAAGTCCTCTGTTTTGTGGTGTGGGGGTGTAAGGATGTCTTTACAAGTTGACCTTTGATCTTGTGTGCTGAATAGGCTCTCGTACCTGCACTGGCAGAGCTTGCTTTTGGTTGAGGCATTTTTTTTCCACTCATTGGCAGCCAGCTTAATTTTGCCCTGCACTGCATGCATAGTAGCTACTCCATGTCATACCAACAACCAATTTATCTCTGTCAGGAAAGGACAGACACACTTTTTTGGAGTTATGTTCTATAATCACCCATGTTGTTGCTGTATGGCATAAACCTCTTATTCTCCATATTTTAACCTTTTAATGCCTTTGATCATCCCACCGCGTCACACAAAGCATCAAAATTAGTCAATGTACAAGCTCAAAGAGGGGCCACGAAGCTGGATCTGCTACTTTTGCTATTTTGGGAATTTGAATCCCGAAAAGATTAACAATGTTGGACATAATGAGGTTCCCGCACCGACAGAAACCATAGCAGCTCACTGAAATAAAGGAGAAACAAAGAAAACAAAAACATTTAGTTGAACCGTGTTTTTATGTTATAACATTTCGAATTCTATGCCTTTTCTTTGCTTGCTTTTATGGTCAGATTGCTCAGGTAGTGCAAAGGTTGAGAGGGATTATTACTGGAGGCACCATCTTCTGCCACCTGGTGGAAATCATAAGTAATGTTTACTTCTATAATTTAAATTGACTTTAGTTATATTTTATTGGAGGACTATAGCCTACTGTTCTTTTAAACATCCTTGCCTTTAAAAAAAAGGAAAGGGAAGAAAGGACCGACAAATTGATATATTAACCCTTTAAAGCTGAAGGTATTGGACCGATGGTGCCATCAGGACCACATCATTTGCAAAAATCAGTGAAGCAATTTAGCTCACCGAGCCGTATATACCCTCTCTGCCACGAGTTTCGCCTTGAGATCCTGTCCATGAAAATCACAAACAGGATAGGTGACAATGCACAGCCCTGGCGGAGGGAGGCCAACTCCCACCGGAAATGAATCAGACTTACTCCCGAGCACACAGACACAGCTCTCGCTTTGGGTGTACATAGTAGATTGGATGGCCCTCAACAAGGTCTCTATTTACTACACACAATGTAGTAAATAGATTACTCTGCACCATCTATGGCTAGCCTCGGAAACCCTGACAGAATCGGCCATGCACTTTTAAGCAACACTTTTAATCTGTGTTCAATGAGAGAAGTGAGAACGACTGACTCAAATATCATTCAGAGACATTTTCTGCAATAGGATTAGCCTATACATTCTATCTACATTCTAGTTTCAAGGACATAATTGTAAGATTGAATTTGAGTGGTTTTAAGCAGTTCACATGTCCTCAGCCCCTATATACCAAGCAGAAAACAGTGCATCTCAAAAGTACTGGAGCACATCGGCAGTCAAAGCATTTTTATTGCAGGTGCAGACCAACATTTTAATTGTTACATCATGTTTCCTTAATGAGTGGTGGTAGACACTCCTATAGACAGCAATGTGTGTCCCTGTCTGGCTGGGTCTGTCCGTCCGAGTACGGGTATTGCACCGTTGCGCAGCCTAACACACACACACACACACACACACACACACACACACACACACACACACACACACACACACAGAGGCCAGGGAGGAGGGCTTGTACAGTACAGTACAGCTCAGTTCAGATGGATCTTGATTTTACTTCTTGCACCACATCAGATTGTATGGAGTTGTGTATCATCTTTCTGCATTGCAAAGAAGAATATTGACTCTGTTTACGTTTTTAATCAGTTGTGCGCTTTTTCTTTCTCAGTCTCATTGTGGTATATAAAAAAACATTACTTATCTATTTACACTGTAAACTTCATAATGATGTGTCATTGGAATTTCATTCATATTTACACTATACAGAACTTACATTCTAAGAACATACTGTCTGTATGTATGTACAGTACACCTTTTTGCACAGCTATGTTCTACAGTTATGCTTATTATAAGCAGATTCAGAAACTTGACTTTGGTTTTCAAAAATCAAAAGATATAGTATGTTGAAACCTTAACCTAAATAGCACATAGGCCATAGCTTTAAGTTAAGTAAAAACCCTCTACTGTCATGTTGTATAATGTTTGCAGTTTGGATGTACTGTTTTGTTCTGTGTGTGTATATATGCATGTACTGTTGTATTGTTTGTGTACTGTTGTATGTACTGTTCATTTGTGTTGAGGACCCCCTCTAAAATGAGATGAGGCATCTCAAGGGGATTATCCTTTCAATAAAGGTATGTTTGATGTTTTAACCTTCAGTACTCATTCGGTGCAACATTAACAGAGGTGACCGTGTGGAATAGTTCTAGAGAATCTCAAAGTGAAATGTGACATGTGACAATGTGAGGTATGGGAAACAAAGTCAATTGAACTTCTTTAGATATTTTGCAACGCTAAATTCATCATTCATTCATCATTCATAGGTGTTGATGCTTCCTATATGACAGAGGTTCCCAAGTTTTTCAGGCCGTGAGCCCCCAAAATAATGTTAACTGGGGACCCCCCACTCTGACAAGCACTTTGAATTGTAGGAGTTGGGGCATTACATTTAGTTTGACTCAGTTCCACAGATAGACATTGTGAAAATAGCCGAGCTACAAGCTCACAGCGCCTCACATTGCAAGGCCTTGTGAGCTTCAAGAGATCTGCTATTTTCACAATTTATGTTGGTTTGTTTACTGTTCAGTGAGAAAACAATGCTTCACATTATTAAGCAAATCATCCAGTGATAGCATAGTTTCTGCAAACCAAAATGCAACAATGTCACAGGTCTCTGACATGAGCAGAGAGACGTTTCCATCAAAGAGAGGGAGGGGTCACTGGCGTCCAGGCCGATGCTAGGCGTCCGTGGTGGGGAGATGTGTCATACTGTGCCGTGTCATGCACCTCTGTGGCTGCACTGCCATCATACAGCGGGGACCCGGAGGACATGGGGGAGGCTGCTACTGGGTGAGAGAGACTGGAATAGTGGCCGCTCGACCCTCGCAGGAACTGGGAGCTCAGGCTGCCGCTCATCCCCCCAGGCTGAGACACGGGGCTCAGAGACGGGTTACTACTCACAGACCAGAGGCCGGAGTACTGACTGTAAACACATGGACAGACAGACTTTCAGAATGCAACAGAGTGAGTCGAGCTGAGAATACCACAGGGGTTCCCAAACTTGGAACTATAGGAAAGTAAAAAACAAACAAAACAAAACAAAAAACTGGATATTTTCTCACAAGTTGTGAGTTGCGACCCGTTAAAGTGGTTCTGCAGCCCCCCCAAAATTGTTCCGACCCATTGTTTGGGGAAACACTGGACTACAGGATGGGTGTTTAGGGATGTTCCACAAACCTGGAGTTGGAAGTAGAGGTGGTGGTGTGGGCCATAGGCATCATGTTAGAATGAGATGACATCTGCAGGCTGGACCAGTTATCATGGCTTGAGAACATGGAGAGACAGGCTGAGGAGTTTTCCGAATAACCAGCTGTAATGTAAAAAAATAAAACCTGTGTGAAGTCAGGGGCGCTCTTATCGTATCATTCTCCAGACTCCATTCATTGTCAATGGGAATTTAATATTTGTGTAGGACAAAGTTTGTGGACACACACCAAAAGCTGGACATAGGATGGGCTAGCGCCCCTCAAAAAAGGAAACGCCATGGCTTAGCTAATGTGGAATGCCCGGACATTACCCATTAAATAAAAGATGGATGGTAAATGCAAATTCTCATAGAAAGGCATTCACTGCCGGCATTTTTAATTTTTCTCCCTTGTACACAGTGTTTATATTTGTTGATGACATGTATTATTGTGTTAATTTGTTATGCTATGTTGATGAATTGAATACATGGGACCACAATGGAATTGGAATAATTGTGTTATCCTTTAAGCCTTAATGTCTTACTGTACCATGTGATTTCTGACTAATAAAGTTATCAATAAATCAAAAATATAGTTTATAGCTTTCTGGTGGTGTCATAGGTCTAATTAGACTCTGATTAGATGGGACAAAATAAAAACTATAGCTGAACCATTGCATTCAGTGACAGAGTGTTAATTTAACACTGAAAGTCTTTACACTTTAAATGAACACTTTGGATTTTACTGGGAAACAGGAATTTCCAGTGTTGGGCAAGCTATCGGTAGAGCTCTCGACATTGGATTACAACTTTCTTTATCACAGACACGGCATATGAGTAGCATGGTTTGGAGACCTGCGATAAGTATTGGAGCTGATGGTGTGGGTGTGACACTGTGGCATATGTTATGATATTGTATGTGTCAAAATGTGTAAACGCTACGAATGGATAGAGACTTCTCTCTTTGATGATGGACAATCTTCACTCAAAACTCATCTGTTTGCTATGTTGAGCCACTGAAAATGTAGTGATGTAGCTTTTATCAAGCTACCCCTAGCTATCACTTCTTTTTTTTTAATGTTTTTTTTTGTGGCTTTCGCCTTTATTTTTTAAATATTTTTTATGGAGGGACAGACAGTAGGCTGACAGGAAAATGGGGAGAGAGATGGGGGGAAGACATGCAGTAGAGGCCGTCGGGATCAGGAGTCGAGCCCGCGGCACACTGCCAGACTGGATTACGAGCCAAGGTGCCTGGACCACTGAACGATGGCCCAGGCCAAGCTACATCACTTCTGAAAGTATTGAAGCTACCCACCAGCTACTGGGAAATATATGTGATATGATGACATGGCATGTCCATCGCTTAGTGAAGCCTGCATGCTATTTTCACTGTACTGAATATTTCTCTGACATGAACCATCACACCCAGTGAGAAGTGAAGGTGTTGAGGGAAAAGTGCTGGCCACATTCTCTGCTAAGAAGCCCATGCTGTTTACAGCTGTGAGAGCCCTCTCACACACAAAGGCCGGAGGAATGCAAGACATTTCCCAGTCAGCCACATTTGTTTGAGTTTCTAGTTAATGGCCAAGGAGGAAGAGGTGTAATTCCTCTGTGCATAAAGGTTACGTTAGAGCAGTGTTTCAGTGGGGTATAGTAGGCGTGAGGCCTTGTCTGTGTGAAATATACAATTTGTCAGTCCAACTAGTTTTTCAGAATGTAATAGGAAAATAGCCTATCTACACGAGTGGGGTCTCAGCTGTTGTCAGATATAAATGGGAATCAGTCAATTATAATGGAGCGTTTGCACACTTTTCAGTGTTTTCCTCTTTTTTAACCTAATCCTAAGGCCTTAAATGGTCACTTCACTGTCATCTGAGGACCCTCAGATAGAGAACCTGCACTGCGGAAGAGGACACTCACTGGGAGAGCTGGTCCGGTGGGGGTACGGGCTGGTGTATGGAGCAGGGCGATGGTTCCTCAAGGTGGAGTAACGTTCACAGCCATGGGGCGAGGAGACGGACAGCGGGCCACCAAACTGGCTGTGAGGGCTGGCGGGAGGGCAGATGGGGCCTGTGCCTGCAGGGAGAAACCAGCCACTTACTGGCTCCACCATATAGATGAGAGGACACATGGTCATTGACAGTGGTGGAAAGTAACTAAGTACATTTACTTAAGTACTGTACTTAAGTACAATTTTGAGGTATTTGTACTTTATACGTGAGTATTTCCAATTTTCCAATTCCAATCCACTACATCTCAGAGGCAAATATTGTACTTTGTACTTTGAGAACAATTCATATACATTGATACACTTTATCCCTTCCTAGAAATGTCAAAAGAGTCAAAGGTACAATATTTGTCTTTGAAATGTTGATTGAAAGTCAATACAATGTACTCAAGTAAAGTGCAGGTAGATCCAGTAACTCTACTTCGTTACTGTATACCACTGAAGAAGATGACATCTATTAACTTTAGTTTGAAAAATAAAATGCAGCATTGAAAACATGGCTTATGATCATCAATTCACTCACATTGCGAATATGAAGACTGTTGACTTTCATTGAGATCATCTGTCATGTCTCTGTGATCAACTCTGCTGGATGAAGAAAGGAATTTGCAATATAAGCTTTGGCGGACTCAGACTGAATTGAAACACCTCAGAGCAAATACAAATATTATGATGAGTTATGAAACAGTGAAATATCACAAATCTAACAGCCTTACCTCTCTTTAGCATCAAGGAAGGCCTTTGCAAATGGGTTGTATTTGATTTTAAGAGCAGTTACCTAAGATCAAAGAAAAAGCAAAAAAAATAATTATACATTGGTTTATCCATCGCCTATAATGCCAAATGCTATGCGTAAATTGCGCACTGTAGTTTTACGCACGCTCAAATGCACGTCCATGTTACACCCAGTGGCTGATGATAATTAATGTTGGATCGAGAAATGAAGTGCTTACCTCCTCGTTCTGGTACGCTGTTACAGCAATAAACTGCGTCTCTGGGAAAGCGTGGCTGGTTATCATTCTCCGCGGGCCCCCGACGCGCACAATATGCATACGAGGCTCATATTTGTGCAAAGAGTTTAACATGATCTGAAATGAAAACCAAATAGACTGTCAATTAGAAAAAGACCAGTTCTCTAATAGCATGCAAGGCAAGCAATGGTTCAGAGGACGCTCGATAACATTCATGTTTCAGGATCAGGCTATAGCCTAGCAGATGTGTAGATCCTCATTTGCGGTATCCATTTGGTGATTGAAAAATTGCGGAACTATAATTGGTGCCAAAGACACTGATGTTTAAAAAAAAAATGTCTTCTTTACCTGACCTCCTCCGTTAAGTTTATTGGTGAGTTTGACTTTACTGAATGATACGGGAGATTTCATCCAGTGCGCTCCGAAGTTAGGAGAATCGGGGTGGATGTACACACAGCTCGGGGTCTGAGGCTCTGGTTTTCCGCCGGGAACCCATTCACCGTTCACATATTTCCACCTGTGGTTGTCCGCAGACACGAAGTCCAACAGAATCGAGTACATTGCGTTCGGGTCCAGTCCAGATACGTTCACTTTTAGCACGGGAAACATGCGCCTTTAATAGAAAGTAAATATATATTTTAAATTAAATATATATTTTTAAAATGTGGTTTGATGATGGCCTGTATAGCCTACTGCATATAGCCAGTAGTGTCTATAGGGCCCAGTGAGGTGACTTAGATAGATCATAGACCTATAGCTAACAATAATTAGGCCTAATGTTGGTGACAAACGGTTGGGTTTTCCTTGACTTCTAGGCCTATAATAAGTTAATAACAGTGACACAGTATTAAATTGAAATAAATACAGAAAGGGTTATAAATAATTACCTGCCGTTCTTTGTAACTATCATTTCATTAGTGAGTTCCTTGAATTTTTGCCAAAGTTCGTTTTCGTCCAGTGACACTTTGAGTTCTCTCTCCGTGGGATCTCCCTTCTCGCTGCCCGCCTGCAGCTCGCTCTGCACGGCGCTGAGGAGGTGGTCCACTCGGTGCTGGGAGCTCTTCCCAGGACACTCGTTGGCACCTGTGGCCATCCTGTCCAACAACTCCAGGCCTGGACTTTAGTAGGCTAGTAATCACACAGGCTTTGTCAGAAAGTCAATTTGCCTCCGAATGGCTCTAATGTCCAAATGTAGCGTTGCGTTGCTCTGACAGAACAATGGCATAGGTTGGGATTGGTCTCCAGAGATATAGGCTACAGCAGTTAAGCTCCGACACAGGACCCCCACAGGACATGTCACACGCACAGAGATTGGTTGGCTGATCTCTCCGCTTTGATGTTTGCGAACTTGTCATTCATTGGTTAAAGGCGCCACACTGTTATGTGAGGCCATTGATGAATTGAAAATGGGGGACCCTGATCTAAACACGTCTTAGTGCCTTTTCTGGTTTTATCCTCGTAGCAGTTTTTGTATTAACGACCTGTACTCTTTCGTTTGAATTGATTCGACAAACTGTGAATAAAAATGTCAATCAATAAATAGGCACATGGCCTTTTAGCTTAATTTATACTTACACTTTGACAGCATGCAGGAGAAGATTAAGGCAAGTTGTGGTTGATGTTGTTCAGTTTATTGTTAAGTTAGAACTCTCATGAAAAGTGCAAATGAACATAAACCCAGTACTTTGCCTGTCAGGTATAAACCCTAATACCCTATATGGTTTCAGTTATCATGAATGACTTATAATCAATCAATGTAATGTTAAAAATGTTCCCCACTCAAGAAATCCAGATCCTGTTAACTGTGTTATAATAGTTTGACAAAAATCACACTTCTGTAGTTATAATGATAATGATAATAACCATAACAATCAAGTTGCTCTTGTAGGAGCCATTAGAAGAGAGGCATTATTTAGATTATTTCCAGTATTATTTTTGACCGCTTGGTAGCGGGCTTGAGAAGCACAGCACTGGGTGTGCATTTACTGTATAAATTGACACAGGTGCACTGAGCAGGGCTAGACACAGGGATTGGGCAGCACTCAGCAATCACAAACAGACAGAAAGGAAAGAACCATATTCAATATAATAATGTGTGTTTGTCATTTCAACTACTACTCAATAAATAACACTCAAACTGGATCAAAGACTGGACATCCATTGGTTACTATTCTTCTGTGTGTACTGCGTAGGATCATGCCATCATATACCTGTGAAGTAACTGCAAAGGAGACAATAGGACCTGGCTGGATGGTTACACTTCTGTTATACATGTACATGCAAAAGTGAAAATCTTAATTATTTTTATGTGAATTTACTTGCACAGCATTTATTAAATTAAATATTATAACATTATAGCACAATATTAGGCTACATATTCTATTGATGTTGCTGCTATTGTGTATACTACTCCCCGCTCGGCACCTGCCCAAGTTTGGGCTGGATGTGCATGTCTTTGTACTTTTTTCACTGCTAGTTCGTCTGACATAGAATTTTACTGTAGACAATATTAAAAAAAAAGAATAATCAGAAAAATAATGTATAAATATGTTTGTCTTTGACATAAAATGTGTTGATCACTGATCACAAAGTATTAAATTGCACACAACATATAATTTCAAAGTTCAGGTGGCATTATCCTCACGTGTCTGTATCATCTGTATAGTTGCTCCACATCTTGACTCCATGGTCAATTATCTGAAAGAAAACAAAAGATTGATATCATTCTCTGACAAGCTGTGATGATGCATTCTGACATATTTATGTTTTACCTGCACAGGCTTTTGTTGACATACATCCTCCATGGACAAGGGCTCATCCTCCATGGACAAGGGCTCAGCTTTGCCGGCATGTACGATATTATGCCGAAAGACAGTCTGGTGGCTGCGCGCACACACACACACACACACACACACACACACACACACACACACACACACACACACACACACACACACACACACACACACACACACACACACACACACACACACACACACACACACACACACACACACACACACACACACACACACACACACACACACACACACACACACACACACACACACACACACACACACACACACACACAATATTACAAATAAAGGCGCATTTACATCAAAATCCTCTGTGTTGAATGTGTAAAAACTTCTATTTAAACCCTTTAGGGCCTAAGGGTTTAAATAGATGTTTTAGCCGTTACCAGACTGTTGTGGTGTACCTTGGACAGGTCATTTTGTCCAGGTCTTGGGGTGAGTGAGATGAGTCATTGTTGGTGGTGGTACTCCTTGACTGCATCAGAGAAGGCAGAAGAGGCCCAGCAGCTTGACTCGGGTCATCTCGTTTGGAGTCAATGCTTAGAAACACAAGTGACATCTATGGGGGAACAGGACATTTTCTGGTGAATGATAAATCACAGATAATTACGTTTCTTAAACATATGCAGCACTTTAATGCATTCTATTGTAAATTAATGTCATAATGACATAATACTTTGGTACTATGGATATATACTGGGGATTTTATGTTCAGCGCAAATACAGTTGCCATGGTGTCTTCTGAAAAACAAAATGTGGAAGACAGTGACTTGTATGACAGCTATGTGTGAGCTTCCATAGAGGACTCTGGTGTTGTGTTGTGGTTGGTTTTCGTTACTAACCAAATCTTGGATGCTTGGCTCCTCCTGCCAGTACAGTGAGTGCCTCTCTCTGTCCAGAAGTCTGGACCACGTATGGTTCACAGCAAGCAGAGAAAAACAATCTCCGGTCAGTTTGAGGAGCTGCATGCTTCTGATTCTGTCTTGTCTTTTTCATCCTTAAGAGATCATCTTTTTTAACATCATTATAGGTCGAGGCAAGAACCTCTTGTTGTCTGGAAATGTCATAATGTATTTTTGATGCAGCATGTCACTTTATTGCATGTTGCCTGTGGCATTGCCCCCACCTGTTAGCTGAATTACAAACCTTCTGGAAAAAGCCATATTGGCAAAGGATCTATCACGCATTTGCCTTAGACGTCTCAGGTTGATTTGTGCTTTGGCGTTCTTCTCTGGCATCTCAGCAGGAATAACCTGGTTCGACATAAGAAGGGGAAAAAGCTTTTCCCTCTGTTGTGCTGCTACACACACTGTCTGACAGACAGAGATAAGTCATTTGCATACCTACCACATGTGGCATTTTCCTCTCTAAGTTCCTCAGAAATCTGGGTTGCAGGGTCACAAACGTAGGGACCTTCATCTGTGGGTGACACATAACACTTTGTAACTTCCTTTGATCGTTTACTTACACTCATAAGTGTTTAGTTTTAGTTTTTCGTTAATTATTGCCCTACTTCGTTGAACAAGAATGTCTTGCAAAAGTGTTTTTGCTACTCATACAATTTATTTTAAATTTAAATCTGTGGCATTGATATATTTAAACAATGAAAAGTATTAACAAGAGCTTGTGACTAAATATAACTACATTGGATCAATTGAAACTGAAAAGTAGCCTTATTGGACGTACAACGACGACTGACAAGGACGATATCGTCTGTCGGGTGGAAACCTCACATGTCCAAAACTTTTGGTATCTCAAAAGTATCTAAAAACTTGCAGATCTGCTACTTTTGTGAGACGCTGTACGCTGTAGTATAATCAAGTAAGGCGTTAATTTACGGGAAAGAAAACACACACACAAAAAGTTAGAATATGAAGATAATAGTTTTCTCCCAGACAGCGACGATATAGAATGTACAGTAACCATGGTGACAGAGTGAGAGGTGTTAAGGTGATTGTGGTTTCCCACAGCCCCCGGTGTCTCAGTTGGCGCCTGTGTCTCCTCCTCTAACACCCTGCTCTGCGAGAACTGTCACCCTTGCCATTAGTCTCGCGTTACCAGACTGTTGCCTCCGCGATTTCCAAACGCTCCATCATACAGTCTGGGCCAACGGAAAAGCTGTCATGAGTATACTATGAAGCGGAAGTGGAGCCTCCTCGCCACTTCCGTTTCGTCTTTACAGTCGCACATATTTATCCTAATATAAATAGAAATAATCTAAGCATATGTATATAGAAGGAAAGGAAATAAAAAAATAAGCTGTAAAGATATTTAAAAATATATTTTCGTGAACGGAAATGGCATCTTCCGTTACTCAGCTCATGGGGGCTATAGGTCCAGACTCTATATAGCATTCGGAGATTGTGCAATAGTTGTCTGGTAACGCGAGACTACCCTGCCATCCTGTGCCTGCAATGCCATGCTCATTGATCTAACTGCATGTCAGTGGCTGACAAACAACGGGCCAGGACCCATTTTAGGGTCGCGTATCCATTTTTATTGGCCGTGAGTAAGTAAGAAGCCTTGCCGAGCCATGAGGCCCATAGGGCAGGAGCCTATCTCCTGTTTCTGTAGCGTGAGGCAGCTTGATGTACAAGTACACCCCCTGGACATGACGCTAGTATGTCACAGGGACTTACACCCAATTCAACCCTTGATGCTGAGTGTCAAGCAGGGAGGCATTGGGTCCCATTTTTAGAGTCTTTGGTATGACACAGCCGGGGATCGAACCCCGACCTCCCAGTCTCAGGGCGGACACTCTAACCACAAGGCCACTGAGCTGTTGCATTGGTCGTGAGTAAATATGTGTAGTGTTTTTGCATTTTCTACAAAAAAAAAAAATCCTGTAGAAACTTTTAAGAGAGAGTGAAAATAGAGATCATATGAGATGTGACACGTTGTGAGCTTGTGGATCAGCTATTTTTTATTCTTAAGTGATTCATTCATATTGTATTTTGGGTAGTTTGGGTCTCGGGAGACACCCAAATGTATCTTTTGGGTCTCTGTTACGACCTCCAATAAGTTTAATCAAACAACCGAAGTTCCCCCCCACATACATGCGCACACGCACATGCTCGCACGCACGCACGCACATGCTTGCTCACACGCGCGCACGCGCACACACACACACACACACACACACACACACACACACACACACACACACACACACACACACACACACACACACACACACACACACACACACACACACACACACACACACACACACACACACACACATCCAAAAAGGCAGAAAATAAAAGCCCCTGCAAACGCACGCGCATACGATTCTGTGCAGATGGAGAGAGCACATGGCATATAATCATAGTAGCACTAGTAGCTGTGCATCTGACAATGTTCTTCTCCGCAACTCCCTATCCTGGGAGTCCTTGTCAGCATGGGGGCTTAAGTTCTTGGTGACTAACAATGCCCCCTCCGGCCTCCAGCGGGCTCTGGACAGTCCGGTCTGCCTACTGTTTGCCTTCCTCTGCTCTCCCTCCAGCTAGCCTCAGCTTCTGTTTGCCCAGGGCAGGCTCATTTCAACACAGAGGTGTGGGGAAAAAGCTCCTGCATGCTTGTCCCATCTCAGCATCTTCAGTATTATTCCATCAGAAACCACATCTTTCTTGAGCTAAATCCTGGTATACTTCGTCGAACAACAGTGTGTCTCTGTCCTGCAGTGGTGTAAAGCAAGTACATTTGGCACCCAGTTCAGGTGTCCTTCGTCCTTCCATCTCTATACAATTTTTCTTATCCATATGACACTACACGCATTCCTAATTTCAACACATTTGAAATGTCAGTCTCCTGAAAATCACATTTCCATCATGCACATGAGTTCCACATCTGACAGTGTGTGATACCGCCAGTCCTGAGAGAGAGTAGATGGACACAGGGAGACATGACGTATTGTCCAAGACTAATGGACCGAACAGGGAGACCCGGACCCAATCCATCAATGGCCCATGTTGAATGAAGGAGAGACAGAGAGCTGATGGCCCATGTTGAATGAAGGAGAGACAGAGAGCTGTGCCGGATTTATAGGAGTTGAGGCCCCTGGCCTAGAGTCATTCTTTAGGCCCCCCGGGCCCTTAAGGCCGTGTGGCCGTTCGTTTTAGCCAACATTGAGCGGCAAAATCTAAATATACAATAACTAAACACAGATCTCACTGCAATTGGATTCCAACACTTTACAAATTTATAATTTAAAAAACACACAAAAAAGTCTGCTGATCAACAAATTAGTTAGAAATGTATTGACTACATTTCTAACTAATAAGACGGCCTGGACTATGCTGCGCAGCTGCATGCACCTTTGTTATTTGTTTAAAATAGTTTGGGGGGAAAGATACTTCATTGATATACTCGTGTGTGAATGAAAGTGTATGAGGGAGACAAGGAAAAGATGATTTTTGAGTCCATGAAATGTTATCTGGCTGCAAAAAGTACAAGTACAAGTACAGTTGCAACTCAGGTCTACAGAACGGGTCCTCAAGCTGGTTCATGGAGCCCCAGGGGTCCATGGAAAGGTTTCAAGGGGTCCCCAGCAAAATGTGTTAATGCATCACAATAATTGTAAACACTTTATCCATTGAAATGTTGGCTATTCGACAGTAGCAGTTATATAAGCTTACAGTTGTGAGCTTGTATCTGCTACTTTCAAAGTTTACTAGAAAAAGTTTGGAAAAAAATATTTTCTTCTGGCAGGTTTTCTGGCATAATACATTTTCAGATGGTGGTCCGTGGCCAAATACATATTAATTTGGAGGTCCTTGACCTGAAGAAGTTCGAGAACCACTGGTCTAGGGTTTAAGTGGTTAAAGTACATTGATTTGGGGAGAGCGTTTGGTGTGGCAGTGATAACTCCCACAGGTGTGTTTGTGTATCATGTGAGATGAGGGCGCTGTGGTTTGACACACACCTTAGGAAACATCCGCTCAGTCTCCTCATGCTCCTCCTCCTGGAGGTCTGCCATGTCCTCCCCCATCCCAGATCCTCCTTCTAAAATGGCGCCCGGTAAAGGAAGCCTGAGAAAACACACGCACGTCGCACGCACACAAGCCACTATAAGATGTGTGCACCTCAAGTTAAATGGAAAATATCAAACAGTCATTATCAGAAGGGGGCCCAATATATTAATAAATAACTTATGAACATACTATCCTTCTGCTGCACTTTCAAATGAAGTTTTAGCACCCTCTTGTTCACCTCTTGACCCACGCGTCACATTTCAGGTTGTTCATATTTTCTTAATGTTCAATTGCTATTCCTCAGAGGTATAGTATAGGTAGGTAGCCATAGTGCAGTGCAGCTCGCATCCGATAACAGCAAAGCACACACCCTGGTGACGGCACACTTTGTCTGCTGGGTGCAAACTGGCCCCGGACAGGACTCCAGAGTAACTCACAGCACAGTGTAGCAGCTAACAGATCTATACAAACCCCCACGAGGTGCAGAGAGCATGCAGGTGGAGGAAGGAGGGTGTATGTGTGTGTGTGTGTGTGTGTGTGTGTGTGTGTGTGTGTGTGTTAATGTGTGTGTGAGTGATACAACCACCCAGACTTCTACTGGGTGGCCGCCATCAGGCCATGGGAGTTCAAGTGCACCAGTTGCCAGAAAGTCAGTCAATGATGAATTGGCTCATATCATATGGACATAACGTGTCTGCATCAAAGCAAAGCAAAAGGACCTCAAACACTATACTCCCTCCTATGATCTTCGCAGGCGAAGAATTGCACGTGTGCGTGCGTGTGTAGGCCTAAAAACAGTATGTACAGTACAACATATGAGATGGTATTGGTCTGATCATGAGATGATTGACGCATATTGTAATTTGTATCAGTTAAGATAGGATTAAATTTAATGATATGCAAATTATTTTTACTGTTTGCATTCGTGAGAATACTGGATCCGTAAGCACTTTAACCCTCAACATTTCTGAAACTCTTTCACAATTTCAATTTTGACAATAGCAAAAAATGCCAGTCAAAGTTAGGACGTACTGTAGCAATAGACACGGTATGTTATGACCAATCTAATTTAGCAGATGAATATTGCACACTTGTGAAATTCAACATGGTGAAGACACCATTACTATGTGGCCATAATTAAATTACAGTTTGGACTGACCAGTAAATCATAACTGTTAATCAGCTATTTGGATTGGCATCGAAACAGACAGATGGGATAGATGGATTGGTCCATATACTAAATGCACATATCTCTGCTGTAGGGCAGAAATCTGCCATGTCTGAAATAGTAACTTTGTAAACAACACAATACTACATCATCAAAGTTGGTATGGTGACTAAATACATTGTCAGATACTTGAACGTGTCCATATAATATCATCACTTTAGCGTAGCATTGTAATCAATGATGAAAAAAACAAAAACAAAAAATATCTCCAAAGTTGGAGATAAGTGGTTTGTCTGACAGTTTGAGGAACCAATGGAGTTATAGGAGGTTTAGTCAGAAGCTCTTTTTAATACTTCCCATTGGTTCAATATTTGTAAAACCCACACACAGACGTAAAGGGTGTTCAATAGCACTGATTTATATAAAAAGAGAAAAAGAAAAAGAATAACTAGTTTCTGCCGACATAGACGATAAGCAAGGTCTCATGCCGTCTCCATGTTTAGGTTTGCGCTCTCATGACTTTTATTTGGGGTATTTGCCGTGAACGTGGGGAATGCACTCTGACACAGCTGAGCCGGGGGCAAAGGGGACTGTCGGTCTACCATGTTTGCCTGTGGCACGGTGAGATTTCACACTAACAGAAGACTTGTCAGTGTAAAGCCTTCAACCTTAGGCCAATGTACAGAGCATGGTGGCAGGCTATTACTAAACATGCATGTCCTACTAAACAGGCTTCAGCCCTAATTGACAACAGGGGTGACAGTAGCCGACACTGTTCTATCATACACCCACGACATGTAAAAGTCAAAGGTCCTGCATGGTGATGGGAGTGACAATGACAGGAGACCTGAAAGAGGTCTGTCCGATAACCAAAATGTACTTAATGCTGCACAAATTATTGCCCAAGCAAAGTCTTACGACATGAAATGAGTACATCAAAAACAACACACAGAAGGACGTTTCTTGTGCTATAGATGCATTTTGATCCATAAGCGCCAATGCAAAGGTTTCATAATGGTTTGTTCCTCTCCTGTCCTCATAATTGGTCTTCATTAATGTATCTCAAGCATGTGTATCAAATAATAATACATCGTCTCTCGGGTTGAAACCATTATGTCTAAAACATACTTTTCAGGATTCAAATTCAAAAGTAGCAGATCTGCTACTGCTACTTTTGATGTTTTTGTGTGACACTGTAGTATGAATGAAATAGGGCATTAATTTACTGCCCAGCCAGATTTATCTTTTTTTTGCAAACAGAGCAGCCCTGTTTGTCTGGAATGGCCTGTAAAGCTTTAAAATTGAGTAAACTATCCAAACACCAACCCGGCGTGACGTGACACCACTTGCCCAATTGCTGCGCCGCTTTTGTAGAAAACATAATTAAGGCATTTTCCCCTGGGTGATGTTTGCGGAAGCCGGGGGAGCAGTTAGAGGAGGTGAGCCTCCACAACAGAGGGGTCAGATAGTGTTTGGTCAACTCACTTCTACGTGAGCAAAGGCCTCTCTCCCAGAACGAGGCTCCATGCTATATAGACAAGCAGGAGTGGAGCGATCTCTGTTTGTTCTGGAAGGGAAGCACAAACACAGACCGTATGGGGTCTCTACAGGCCAGGAGTTTGACCAGTGGTGGAAGAAGAACTCACATCGTTTACTTAACTAAAAGTACTAATACCACAATATAGAAATATATAATATAAATATAAGGAAAATTTCTGTATTCACATTTTAATCGAGTAAAAGTACAAACATATTGGCACTAATTGTACTTAAAGTACCAAAAGTGAAAGTACTCATTATTATTATTATTATCATCCCATAAAGTTTCAAGATGTATGTCAATGTTTTGAAAATATACAAGAGCAGTAAGTACTTCAGTAAATGTACTTTCCACCACTGAGTTTGACCAGCACACTATCTACATTGATGCTTCTCAACCTTTTTAATTTCCCAGTGTGATATGATTGTTATCGATGAGACCCCAATCTACAGTACACTATACATTCCTCAGTGTTAATTTAACTCGAGTTTACAAATGAGGGCAAAATGTCGCTGGTCCGACCTCCCATTAGTCACTCTGTAGTGTACAAAATGGATAAGGGTCCATTTAGTTCAAAAAACAAAAAAAGGCATGTCCGACAGCTATACGAACTCAAGCTGTACTCTGTATCTCCAGCACATGCACACACATAAACCATGTTTCCAGCACATGCACACACATAAACCATGTTTTGCTCTAGAAAATGAGAGACTATGCAATGTAGATTTTGTCATAAAACTATAATAATGCCCTATGAAAGTCAAAGTGCAGTAACTAAATGTTTTGATACATCGTTTTTAATACTCGTATGTTTGTCTCTAAGGTCATATCATCCTTCATGCTTTGGGGGGGATAAACAATGACCTCATCAACAGATAAACAATTAGTGTAATATCACTTATGTACCGGTAGCCTCATTTGTCTGGCCAGCCAGGCAAGGTGATACACTTTAAAACATTTTTTTAATAAATTTGAATTATTTTGGTGTCGTGTTAACCTGAAGCAGGGAATCGTACCCTCCGTCTTCATGAAGGATGGAACTTCTGGGTAATATACGTGTCTTCTGTCGAGTCATCAGATGAGTTGTAGATCTGCCACAAACCACTGTGAACATTACAGGAGTCACAGCACAGTAACATTACAGCTACTTTTTCTTCAACACAGTGGTTGTCAAGGTGGGGTCTGGGGACCCCCAAGGGTCCTTGAGGGGTGTACCAGGGGGTCACAGGGAAAATGAGTTAATATATCATCAAAATCAGTTTAACCACTGTAACCCTATACTGTACATCGGCTATTGAAAAATAGCCTATCTACAGATCTGCTATGTACTTTCAAAACATCTTGAAAAAATGTGGGTAATTATTTATATTTCTGAAATTATCTAACAACACAAATCTTGCATGAGGGTCCCTGGCACAAACTATTTTCAGATGAGGGTCTAATAGTCCATTGCCAAATTTGGGGATCCTTGACATGAAAAAGGTTTGAGAACCACTGCGTCAATAGACCCTCTGCAGTAATGAATGACATAAACTGACTTATATGAATAATCATTTGAAAATATCACACAACCATTCTTCTTGATCTCTTGAAGACTTTTCTGTAGTTGTGTTGGACCACAGGTATAGTCGATGCACATGTAGAAGTCCTCTAAATCCCGCTGGGACTTTAGATGTCCATGCTGACTTAACTTGTTTTGAAGGTCTAAGATCTCAAAGAAGACACAAAAGAGTGGACATTTACAGTGGAAGGTTAGTATAATAACAGGTGGGAATGCATATATATATATATACTAGAATATCCCAGAGTTACGTTGCCGCGCACTATGGGAAGAAGGAAATTGCAGGAGTTGACTCCACATGTAGTAACGGATGGGTTATTAGTTATTATTATGTGTCCTTATTAGTGTAGTGTAGTGTAGTCAACACGTTATGGCTCATACACACTGCCCGGTATTTGCTCCGATTATGCTGTCGGGGAGCATTTTTGGCGCTGGCCGTAAAAACCCCTGATCTGACGTTAAGCGGTGCCCAAAAGTTATAGATCACAAAGGCTTTGCAGGTAGAGCACATGACATGGCCCTAAAAATATATATAATTTTAATATAAAAAACTATTTTTGCATCTGCCGCTTGAGATGACCTGAGATGACTTGATTGATTGACATAAAAAAGGGCCTGTCAGCTCAAACACACAATGCAATAGTTGTTGTTGCGTACAATCATCAGTAGCAAAATCAAATACCAAAAATAAAAACCCTACCATTTCCATTTTCCCCCCTCTATTTCCCATTCCATGTGCGTTTGTCTTATAGTTTCTCTGGCCTCTGTACTACTGCCACCTACCGTCCATTCATTGTATTACACAGTGGGTGAAAAAAACACACCCCTTAAGACTAAACACGACCAATCAGAGGTGTGGCTTCCAGAGGTACCTTTGACATGACATTTTGTGTGTGTGTGTGTGTGTGTGTGTGTGTGTGTGTGTGTGTGTGTGTGTGTGTGTGTGTGTGTGTGTGTGTGTGTGTTCGATGTGCAGGGCGTTGCTAAAATGAGCACCTGTGCTCAGCTACTTCCCTGGGTAAATTAAAAAAAAAAAAAAAAGAAAAAAGAAAGGTACCTTTCAAAACCTATAGAAGTCAGCCTGGTACAGACGAAGGGGACACCACTGTATGTAGCCTCAATTACATTTTGTAACTATTGTCTGCAATGGGATGATAGTTTTATTTGGTGGGTATATGAGCTGGTTGTTTTGAAAGTAGCTCTGAAGTAAAAAAAAAGGTGTGGGCAGCCCTGGTATAGATGAATATATATATATATATATATATATATATATATATATATATATATATATATATATATATATTCATTCCGTGGGTAAAAGCCTGTAGGCTACCCACATATTGGTAGCCTATATTAGCCCAATATTGGCGTTATGCATTTCACCTGAATAATGTTGTGTGCGCACGTGCGCGTGTGGAGAAAGACAGTTATTTAATGAAAGTGAAGATTATAACGTCCTGTATTGGTAGCCTATATTAGCCCAATATTGCCGTTACGCATTTCACTTGAATAATGTTGTGTGCGCACGTGCGCGTGCGGAGAAAGACAGTTATTTAATGAAACTCAAGATTATAACGTCCTGTCTCGCTGCTGCGGCGCCGCCGTGCGTGTATAGCCTGTGTGTGTGTGTGGGGCGTGGCGAGAGAGAGAGGCGTGGCGAGAGAGAGAGAGAGAGAGATCGTGGCTTCCAGGCGTGCGTGTGTGTGTGTGTGTGTGTGCAAGCCAGGCGTGCGCGTGCGTGTGAGCGTTCCATGTAATCGTAATATGTAGGCACAAACAAACTACTGACAAAGTACAATGTTGATGTAACTAAGAGATTCGCTGAGAGAGCGATATTTTAAATACAGAGATTTAGAAGGAATAAGCAAAATCGTGAGGCTACAATTCCTCTCCCCTTCCTCGTTTCTCTTCTCCTGCGGGAGATCAGAATGAGATTCTGAGAGCTAGTGTGGGTCTATTAGAAGACAGGGCAGTGTTGCCAGGTTTGCGAATTGTAAGCGGGTCGTAGTGTGTGTTGAATGGCATTTGAATGGCATTTGTGGGCTTGTGAATGAATTTTCTCACATGTAATTTGTGCTCACTTGCATAGACCTGGCGAATTTAGCGTGGTGAAAGGGCAACAGTGTTCCGGGGGTGTGGGTGCTTCGGGCGATAATGTTTGTAGTAAACAAATGCATTGCCGCCGTGAGTGTGGACGGGAGGCATCTTTGGTGGCACTGCAATGATCATTTTTTGGCGGGTGGTATCGAGTGTTGTCGTTGGGCGCGATAGGAGGAGATAGCGACGTAGCTGTTGTGGCTTTGGGTTTCTTGCCATGTGTTGGGTACAAGTTCTCTAATATATAATAGATATCGTCTCTATCGGGTGGAAAACTCATATGTCCAAAACTTTTACTTTTCAGGATTCAAATGGAAACAACAGCAAAAGTAGAAGCTCAAAAGTTTCAAGCTTGTTGGATCTGTTACTTTTGTGTGACGCTGTAGTATAATGATGAAGTAGGGGGTTAATTTACGCACAAAAAGACAAAAGTTAAAACACAAAAAGTTAAAATATGGAGATAGGCACGGTTTCAGTCCGTCTTGAGGTCACTCAGTCACAGTTAATTTTGGAGTAAGTGAACACATACCATGTAATGGCTGGTTTTAGGAAGGGACTTCAGGTACGAGTCATTGTGCTGTAACAGGGAATAGACCAACTTCCTCTGTTTCTGAGGGAGCGAGAGACAGAGACGGAGAGGTGAGAATACCAACTTCAACTACTAGGGTGACCATATTTTTGAAAAAACCCAAACCCAACCTAACCCAAGAGTAATCATTTAAATCTGTTTAGCTGATTTGATCTGAAATTAGTTGATCTACAAGCTCACACCACATCACAATGCAACACGAGGTTGTATATCAGCTATTTTCGGTACTTTTGAGAATATATTTTCCATTTTCACTTGGTGTTTTCATCAGGATGGGGGACAACTATTTTATCACTTTAGCACACTAAGTGACTACACCTCATCAGAACAGGACACGATAAATAATATCTATTTAAGCACTCACAACAAGTGTTATTATCTTAATTGTGTTGAAACATTTTTGATTTTAGAGTTTTAGATATATCTGTCGGAACTCGGTACACCCGGCCTAACCGGCACTTCTGGTCACCGTAAGTTAATCACTTGACTTAAATTCTATAAAAGTACTTTGTGTTACGTCGAATCACAAAAACAGCCGATGTACAAGCTCACAACTAGGGATACCCCGATCACCAATTCCGGTCATTTGATTTTGAGCATCTGCAGATACAGATCTTTCCCGATCCGATATTTATATTTATAGAACACGTTTATGCCATAGCACAATAGTACAATATCCCAAATCAAAGACAATATCCAGTCTAATATCATGATATGGATATAACATTGATACTAGGGATGTCCCGATTTTTTGGCTCCAGATCCGATTCCGATCATTTGAAAATGACGTGATCAGCCCCGATTTCCGATCACCCGATCCGATCGAGTCAACCCTACTCACGTGTCGCATATAGATCTGCTATTTTCTCAGATTGTTTGCCTATAATGACGTGCCCAGAATGGGGACGCTGCATGGGGTTGATGCTCTCTTGTTTCAGGGGATGGGAAGCAGAATACACAAAACAAGACGACAAGTAAACACACAGCCACAGGAAGCCATTAACTGCAGCATGGACCAATTAGGCCCCAGCAGGTGTCCTGCCATACCCCCCCCAAACATCTCTGGCAGAACCTCTCCTGAAACAACGGGCAGTTTCATTTGCTCAGCAATTTGAACCAAAGGATTCCTCCTTGGCAGGTCCATAAAGTTCTTTATGGTGCCCTCTTTTGTCCCCCAACTCCCCCCATCCAAGTGCAAGTCATTTAGAGAGGACAATTACATCCTCCTGAAAAAGAAACACGACTATTTACAGGAGGGGAAGATAAGACAGGATCTCTCTCATGTTACTCCGCAGGCCCTCTCTGAAGCTTATTGCTCTGTTCACACCCAGCCGGGACAGAGACGAGACAAGTCAAAATCAAAGTCAATCACAATCGCTCGGGTTCCAATCAATGGCATAGGTTCTTTTTTCAAGTTATAAACACATACGGGAGGGGGGGGGGAGTTACAAGTGTAAAAGTTTGTTATATTGTCTAAAGGTGGCCATGGGCACAGGCACAGACACAGACACACACACACACACACACACACACAACACTATTGTTTGCAAGTTCACAGGACCAGTTATATGCACGACAATACAAGGCTAAAGGCTTATACTTCACTGCCGTAATCACCTACACAACATTATACTGTCCTTACTGTTCAGAGGATGTGGGCTCCCATGTAATGCATGACATGTCACCTTGGAGGTGTGGCAGTCACAACAGTGGGACTTTGCTGGTTGTGTTTTTGAGCCCAGATGTAGCCGAAGTGTGTGTGTGTGTGTGTGTGTGTGTGTGTGTGTGTGTGTGTGTGTGTGTGTGTGTGTGTGTGTGTGTGCGTGCGTGCGTGTGTCTCTGCTGTCTCCAACCAAAGATGGGTTACAGCACCTTGATAAATTCTCCCAGACAGTGAATCGAAAACCAAGACAAAAATATAATCATTTTCATAATATTTCATATTATGAAAGATCCAGCCTACAGCGCCACAACCCACAAGTATAAATTCTTTCTAGATGCGATTGCCCTAACCTAAAACATAGAAGAAACGACACCTAGGTCAGCCTAAACAAGCTGTGAAGGACCAGAGAGACAAGGCAAGATGGGCTTTTTTTGGCCATAAAAATTTACATCAAGCTAGACATCACCATCAAATGTGGCTGAAACATATTGGACTCCGTTATATAACCCATTTCATTCATGGCTGTGAGGTCATGGGGTCCACTTGCCAACCTAGAATTTACAAAATGGGGAAAAACACCAAAGTGAACTCCATTCTCTCTGCACACAAGATGAGGTGAACTGAAAACCAAGCTGCACTTATACTACCTGCCAACTCAACTGTACCAACCACCAAGACATCAGAGACACATACTCAGTGGTAGAAAGGAAATATGCACAAGTACTTCCCAGCGTTGTTTTCGTCGACTAAAACTAAGACGAAAAATGTTCGTCGACTACCTTTTTTCACTGACTAAAACTAAATAAAAACGAATCTATGATGACTAATACTAAGACTAAATATACTGACAATTTCGTCAACAAATAAAAACTAGACTAAAATGTTAGTAAGGGACTAGTGGACAAGAGATCCAGTTTTATGCTGGGTTGCATGCTGAAAATAGCAGATATACAATCTCTTTACAACGACATCAAGGCCTGTCAAAATACATTTTAGTCGACTAAATCAACTGTAGATTTAATCGACTAAAATCATATGACATTTAGTCGACTAAAACTAGACTAAACACTAGAACATTCCAGGTGACTAAAATGCGACTAAAACTAAGTGAAAACTATTCAAGAGACTATGACTAAAACTAAAATAGAATTTTGCTGCCAAAAACAACACTGGTACTTCCTCGTTTAAATTTTCTTTTTTTAGTAGGCCCAGGATTTCAAACCTGGGTCTCCCGTGTGGAAAGCCAACTTATGGAATGCCCTATGGCTCGGAGGAGATATTAGGCTATCTCCCTCGAGACTTTTAGGCCATCAGGCTGGGTTTGTGAGCTACTCGGCTACACCTACTTTAAGTATATATTCATGACAATACTTAATAGTGGCGTTGCTGTTTACTTAAATAAAAAGTTCTTGATCCACCACTGGACACCAATTCTTCCCACATATTACAATTAGTAATTAGTTTATATATTTAAATGTAGCTATTTTTTAAGTAATGTACCACAGCTCTCTTTACAGATTTAGTCTAGTAGGGGTTTATATAATTAATTGTACATTCATCAAATATTCTTCCCCAAATAAATAATATGGGTGGGGGGGGGCGCTAAGGCATTTCCTCTATAAAAGGATTTCAATCATAACCCAAAATGACAATGACAAGAATAGAATGCTTTTAAAAAGTAAAATTACACATTTAAAGGCAAATGGATGTTAATACCTTGCTTTCATTCTCTGACTTCATTGTGTGCGCCGCGGCCTCGTGTTTGTGTAACAACTGTTGTCTTTGTGAATTAACCTTGTTGTCCTTTAGCAAAGCTGAGTAGCGGCGACAGAGAGCACCCCTGAGACGATGCATGTTCCTATAAGCCTCTAGATGGCGCTGGAGGACAAGAAACGAAATCAGAAGAACATCAGGGACAAAAGAGAGGGCCTCTTTACAAACAAAGCATTGGTTATCGAACAGTAGTACACTACTGATGTACATACTACTGGTGTACAGTAGTATGTACATTTCTGTACAATTCTGAATGTTGATTTAATTATGGAATTTCACTCTGAAAGTGTAAGAAAATGTGCGTAGAATGAGTGTAAAAATGTACCTGGCCATATAGCCTGAAACTCTGAATTTCCATTTTTGTTCACTTCATTATTTGCATGAAACGCAACACTTTTTTTTTAAATGGCCATTGGGATTCAGGCGCTGGAGCCAGGCATGGTCAGTGGTTTAGATGTCAGTGTAGATACAAGTAGCCTACCTGTTCCAGCAGTGCCGGATGTCTGGCCTGAACCTCCTGGTCTGCGTTAATCTCCTGGCTGTGTCTCTTCTTCCTTTTATCCTCATCCTCTATCTAACAGTACAAACACATCAATTTATCAGTATGACGATGCTGTAGTGCCATTACGTGGCCCTGTCCCTTAATGCAAAGACCAAGTAAATTGTGTTGTTAATGTTGTGTGCCAAGACCCAAAGATAACCTAGTGTATCATTGTTTTCTTGCAATGTTATTCCAATGATATGCAGCAGAGATATAACCTGACCACTTGTCTTCATCATTTTTCAACTACAGTATTGTATGGCGACAGAACAACCCATCAAGCTGTCTATACCTGACATGTCACCAACAAGTATTATGATCTACATGTCATTGGGTTAGTAGTATATAATTTGTATAGCAAAAGTGTGAAGCTCCACTATGCCTATGTTAACCACAGACCAACTGAAAATGTAGGACTATAAACTCAAGAACTGATATGAGATGCAAATGCGCTTGGGACAAATAGACCAGACTTCACTCCTTGTACCGATAGGTAGGTTAATGCAGATATATTGCAAAAACTGAAAGCAACCATCCAAACATTCTTCCCTCTACACATCTACAACCTTTAGTCAGCTTTTCTGCTATGTGAAGAACACCAGAACACCAGCTAAACAGGTCAGGTTTAAAGCTGCAATGTGTCGTTTTCATGTCCAGCCCAGGATTTGAACCCTGGGTCTCACTGTGTTAAAATACCTCTATGTCCAATCTGACCCCAGCGTCTAAATGTCTCAATATATACAATGTTAGCGTAGGGAGACCATCACCAAACACACATATTGTATTAGCATAGTCATTACAGATTGGTTAAAATAGCATTATATTTCTACATAATAGTTTTGTATTCGTTGATGTCTGATATATGTATTATTGTGTTAATTTTGTATGCTGATGTTGACGAATTTAATACATAGGACCACAATGGCCCAGGACTTTAGCTTTAATGTCTTACTGTACCACCTGTTGCAGCCGTTTACATTTCTTCTGACAAATAAAGTATTCAATCAATCAATCAATCAAACAAATGAATAGTATTCATTCAAATAAGTTCCGTATTGCAGCATTAGCCTAATGGGAGTGGACTATTACTTAGACGTCTTAATACGCCTCCTTGGCTGAGTCCGCTCTGCCTCTGGGAAATGCCTGTTGCTTAACAGGCCGCCACTGAATGGCCACATTACTGAAGTTTATGGGCCGAGACTGTTGAGGAAGTGGCCGCTTTGTCTGTTCTCACAAAGACTGTTGGAGACTGAATTTATCAGTTCCGTTGCCACAGCAATTAGGCCTGCGGCTGTGGCAGGCTGGCCTGGTGCGCAGTGAAATCCTCCGAGTGCATTTATCCATTTATAACTCTGAGAGTTAAATGAACACTCAATATTTGACTGTGTGGGTGTGATGGTGAGGGAGGAGTGACGGGAAACGGCAGCATCCATCTGCAGCGTCATTAGTCATCCACTATAAATCACCAGTGGATAATACGCTGCCATCCACCAATGCCCACTGAGCCTTATTTAGACTGTGATAAAGCGCTGGTTCTCAACATGGGGTCTGGGGACACCTAAGGGTCTTTGAGGGGGTTCCAGGGGGTCCCCATGACAAGAAAGTTTGGGCCAAATGAGAGAATATATCGGTGCAAATTATGTCTAACAATAAAGATGTTGTTAGATTGGTGTTCCAGAGATAAAAATGTGGTATTTGCCACTGTATATTTGCATCCTAGTGAAATGACGTATCTGCATTTAACCCATCCTAAGTAACAGGAGCAGTAGGCACCACTCCCTAATTGGGCCTCAGGCAGCAATTAGGGCTTAAATGTCTTGCTCAGGACACATCAACACATTGCTGGCCTGGCATGGCATGGGGTACGGTAGGGTGTGTACTTTTGTTTATTATTGTCTGTTTTTCTGACTCCTTTTGTATCGCTACCCTCACTTTATCTACCAGTACTTCTCTTACTCTGTATCTGTACCTTAACCGCTGTGCTGACTCCAACAATAATGGTCCATGTATCTATTCCCTTTCAAGTCTAAACTCGTGGCAAAACCCATTGTGGGTGGAATAAGCAGGTGCTGATAAAAGAGAGAAAGCATCAGAGTCAATGAAAAAAAGAGTTCTGGTCTTTGGAAAGGGAGATAATGTGTGAGAAAAGATTAAAAGAAGAAGGAAGTAAAAGAGAGAAGTGAGGCATGCTGCATGCAGTTAACAACTTTGAATAAAAGAAGAACAGAAGGGCAAACTGGAGAAAGTGTTTCTGGCTGTAACCAAGACGACACTCTCAAAGGTTGCCAACCAAGGTCCTGCTTTTCCTTTTAGATTTCCTTTTCCAATAATGGACTCAAACGGCAGTGTTTGATTCTATTAGTCAACTTAAGTTGGAGCTGATACTAGCTTATTCAATTTGCTCCCTGCACTCCCAGCTGTGAACAGGCCTTACACAGAAACACCCCGAGTGCTCATTTGAGTCTGAAAGTGTCAAAATGGACCCTTACGGGTCAGAACACCACTAATAACAGAGAATAAATGGTTGAGGCTTATAAACAATAACATAATTGGCAGGGACACAATTACACAAGTTGTGCTCACTACTGTTAAAGCACAGTAGACAACAGCTTCCATGGAGAACCAAACGTAACTGGGTACAAACAGTACTGGCTGTGATGTCATTCTACGTGGTGTCACAATATAATCTCTTTGTGACACTGGATGTGAACATCTATTCAGGGGATTGAACTGCTGTTGCAGCACTGTAAAATCATGAGTGTTATTTTAAAGCAAAAATGGAACAAAGTTGGTTCTCAACTTGAAATAAACACTGGTGATTTCATTTTGCTTGTACACCATATTATTGTTAATATGTAGATGAGACTGTGATATTTAGCTCATGTCATTTACATGCCCATACCAGATATTATTAATTACCACACTTTTGATGCCATTGCCATTTGAGAGTGCATTTTGACTCTCTCGGTTAGATTGACGCTCAGGATCTTTACAGCGCATGCAACGAATACATGATATTTGTGATATTGCTAATAAGAGATACCTTAGTTGACTGGTATGTTTCCAAGATGGAGGGCAGAGTGCTTGAGTGGTAAATGTCTTTACACTTAAACCTCATGATGATTCCACTGTCAATATAACATGTAGGAAAACAGAACAAGATAGATTTTGCAAACATCACGCCCTTAGATAAAGACGGGTTGGTGAGTATTGACATTTTGTTAAAACTGCATTTTGATCATGCCTATTCAAGCCAATACAAACAGCTTTTCAACTGTTTAAGATGAAGGAAAAAATGTAGGCTACACACTTTCTGATAGCAAATTACATGTGAAATTCCATTCTAAACAATGTCCTTGTAAAAAAAAGTATAGCTTCTTACCATTATAGTCAATGTGTGAAAAGATACAGGTTATTTTACTGTAAACGTCTGTCTGTCTGTCTGTCTGTCTCTCTCACTCACACTCACTCACCCGACCAATGTGTGATTTAAGTTTAGAGTGGCACAGGCTCTCAGTAAAACTTGGTTACCAAGTTACAGAAAACAATGTAGTGTATATACATACACACAAACGCACAAACGTACACACACACACACACACATTGATGCAGAATGTTCGCTGCGGCAAGTTGGTAAACTGGCGAGTTCTTTGGTATCCTGACAGCCATATACTGTATATTTTAATGTGTGTTTAATTTGGGTGTTTAATCTAACATACTGAGTTAGATTAACACTTTTACAGTGAGCTGTCAAAAAGAAAAAGTGCTCCATGTTTTCTTAATATAATAATAAACCTTTTAGTCCAACTGTTATTCTGCTATTTACTTTTATGAACACGTTGCCTCGCTGTTAGTTCAAAGGTCTTTCTGCCAATAGTGGAAGAAGTACATATATGGATTCGAGTAAAGGTAGCAAAACCATTGTGTAAAAATACTTTTTACAAGTAAAAGTCCTGCATTTGTAAGTTTACTTATGTCAAAGCACAAACACATTAGTATAAGAAATTACTGAAAATAGCAAAGGTACATAATGCAGGATGCCCATTTCAGAATCATATCTATCATGTTATTGGACTATAATAACCATTTAAGCCCAGCTATTCGAAAATAGCCGATCTACAAGCTCACAATGCAAGTACATTTTTGAAAGATATTGAAGATATATAGTCATAATTCTACCTAACTGCTAAGTAACTAAAGCCAACACTGTTTACCTCTGCGATGTACTGGAGTCAGGCACGTGCAGAGGGCCTTCCCATGCAACATCCGTGGCCCTGAAATATATCATATTTTTATGTTTACATGTCTAATGAGAACGTATTGCTTATTTTACTGTCCAATGACATGGGCCAAGTTATTGTGGAACAGTTTGCTGAATTAGCGTCAGACATCCAATGTAGGCCTACTACATTTCTGGTGTGAAATGGCACGAGGGACCCCCACAAAAAGACCACCCCAAAAATCGCTATGCACACATGTGCCCTTTTCTGGGGTTTGGGCACCTGCCCCCTCAGTGATATTTGCACGGCGGTCTAGAGTAGATGTATTGTGTAAATGTATAAGTGTCAAGAATGGAAATACTCAAGTTAAGTAAAAGTACCTTGTGATATGGATTCCTCCAGTCTGAAATAAAGAGTGAATTGAATTGAACACCTTGAAATGATACATAAGTACAGTACTTGACATGTAATGAATCATTATTCTCTCTTCGGGTCTGCTTTCTTTGCAGCAGGAATGGATTATTTAAAACTGCTTTGGAAAGGTCATTTAGATGTATACACAGTATAGTGTTCCAAGTTCCTTGGCTGATAAGTGTCAACGAAAGTGCAATGTTTACACCGTAAAATCCTGAGTATTAATGTGTGCATTTGTAACTTGAGTGTACAAACTTGAGTGTATAAATTAAGACTGCAGATTTCATCTACAGTGTAATGTATGTGGGTTATTACATTAGCAAGAGCAACACAGAACAGAGCAGATAGCCAGTAGACATTTTGAAATCAACAGTTAGGCATATAGGCAGAATAGGCATATCACAACCTCCAAACCTGAAGAGGCAGGTCTCTGATTGTCAAACATAATTTTACCAAGAGTAGATTATTAACTTCCTTAGTGGAAGACAACTCTATCTTTTTGTATGTCAAGAACCATAAAAAATGGAGCCTATGACCCCCGGGCCCCATCCCCATCTGAAAATATTTTGTGCCAGGCAGGGACTCAACAAGGTTTGCGTTGTTAAAATGTTTCATAAATATATATTTTTTCAAAGATTTCTTGGAAATAGCAGATCTACACGCTCACCGGCTCACGTGTTGCATCATGACATGTAGGCTTGTACTGTAGATCAGCTGATTAAAATGATTTTGAGGTGGATATTGAGGTGGATATTCACTTGCAACGCCCTCAAGTTGGGTGTCCCCCAACACTTTGAGAAAAACTGCTCTGTCCAACTGAAGTCAAGTATAGTCAAGTATAGCCTACTGCAAATCACAAACAAATGTCACAAAAAATATTTCAGAAGGCTCATTGACACTTGCATAGATTAAAACATTTTACTTTCAAGTGACATAAAAATGTGGAAAAGAGATTATTATCTAGTCTCTACAAAAGATATAAAATGACGGTCTCTTCTTGTGAGAGGAAAAATAAACGGTCCCAATTTTGCTCCAAAAGAAAGGCGCGTGAACCCCGTTGCCGTTGACAGCTATTGTTCTCCGACACAAAGGAACGTTTCCAGCGCTCCGCGGGCGCGCGCACGGCATTCCTTCACTGAAACGACTGGTTGAAAAAACAAAAAAACAAAGCATATGCAAAAAGTACAGAACATTAAAGTACCCATTTAAAACTTCGCCAAATAAAGGCTACACCGAATAACACCCGCAGAGCAACATCCCCGTGCGTGCACGAGTTTGGCTATTTATGCGCTTCCGTTCACCATCAGCCTGTGGCATCAGAGTCAAATAAACACCGAGTCAAGACTTATGTAGGCTATAAATAAATATATATATATGTGTCAATGTGATGTATCGATCAGCATCCTTTAACGTGCGGCAGTGCGCAAAGTTTGTCGGCCTTTCCAAACGCCGCGGCGCTCTCGACCCCTTTGAGCCACTCTTTGCACTTCCTCACCACCGTCTCGTCCACGTCGCCATCCTCCTCCTCGTACTCCACGTCGTCGTACTTGTACTGGTCGTTGAGCAGCGAGATCTTCACGATGGCGGTGATGTCCGGCTGCTCCTCCGCGGAGCCGGACGGCTGCTTGTTGCTGCTGGCCACGGGGATCCCGCTCCGGTGCTGCTGCTGCGCTCCTCCTCCGTTCGTCTTTTTGGACGAGGACGACGAAGGGAACACCCGCCTGTGCCTGAAGTCTCCGGCGCCCGGCGCGCAGCACGTCTTCTGTTGCTTGTTATTAGCGGTCCTTTGCTTCTCTAGATTGCGCTTCTGAATGACGAGAATAGCTTCGGGCGTGAGGCTGAGGGTGAACTGGATGTCCGGCGGATCCTTGCCGAGGGAGCCCCGCGACGAAGACTGCCTGCTGCTCCGGCGAGACGCGGAGGACTCCTCCATGGAGCTGGAGAGTGCCAAGGCGTCACAAGAAGAGTCCTGAGGTTTGGGGACAGTCAGCCAGGGGTTACCACCACCACGACGAGCCTCCTGGCCGACAGCTACTAGCCCCCGAGTAGTAGTAGTATTAGTAGTAGTAGTATTAGTAGGAGAAGGCTTCGTTTTGTGTTGCTGGGGTTTTCGTCCCAGATTCTTGAAATTGGCTGATGTCCAAGACGCGGACAGCTTTTCAGAGAAGTGCTTTATTTCTTCTTCTCCCGGTTTGCTTTTAAGGAGTTCGGGCTGTGGAGCTTTCTTTCTCCTGAACAGCTCCCTGCCAGGGGAAGAGATCCGCTGGTGGAGGTTGATCGGTGGAAAAGGCATATTATCGGGGTTGCGAATAAGAATTGGTGTATGAAAAAAAGCTGCAGTCTTCAAAGTGCAAAGGTGAAAAGTGCATGCAAAGAGACGAGGACATAATCCATGATGATCTGACCACAGTAACCAGAAGTACACCTGTTGTCCTCTCAGTCACTCACACGCAGTGTAAGTGTAGTGCCACTGATAACAGTGACTGTGAGTCAGATGTGACAGAGCCCCCCCAGAGCATGAGAGCAAACTAAAGCCTGCGTTTTGGGTTTTACCCCATTGGCTGGGAGGCGTGGCCAAGCTGCTAAACAAAGCCGAGAAATAAATGAAAGCACATGGATGGGATGACGTAGTTTCATCATTTTCACACTATCGAGTCGATATATAAAGTTCTCTTTGAAGAAACAATAATGATTACCGGGTAACTATAAAAGTCTCCTATAGAAGCCAAGCAAAAACCTAGCATGTCATGATAATCATCATGGCAGTCATGTTTCAGGGCTAGCAAAAACCCAGTGCTATTGTTAGTTCAGGAACAATTCCATTCATTGCCAATAGCATTACCTGCTTTTCCATATGGTTTTGGCATTTGGCAGTTCTATCTACAGTACAGACTCCAGAGTAAACCTGCATGGCATAATTTAATAATTCAAATAATTGAATAAATTACACAAATCGCGGTGATTAGGGCATATATCTCAGACAGTTAGTCTCTCTCTGGCCATGTTTCAAAGTCAAGAAGGGTAAGATAAATTTAAATATTTTGATATGATCAATATGTTGTTCCATTTAGACAACACTCAGTTATGGTGGGGGTCCTTGAAAAACAAAATAGTGTGTAGTGTATAGAGAAATCAATAAATAGCCATTTACACACTGCAGATCCTTTTATTTGTTATTGCCTGAGGAGGTTTATGATCGGAGGGGGGATAAATAGTTTGACAATTTGGTCAATAATGACAAGCCTAAACATTCACATCATTTTTTTTTAACAAGTTACATCACAAAATAGCTTACAATCACAAGTCAAAAAATATATATTACAATGTTACGCACAAATCCTTTGTTGTTCTACAAAGGGACACAACAGTATTATATTAAAAGAAGGCCAGTGGTACTTTTAAGTAACTTGAAATTAAATTTGAGTTACTGACATTACATTAGTTTAACCTCCCATTAACATCATTTTAACACAATAGTGTAGAATTACATAAATAGGAAACTCTAGAAAAATAGGGAGTGCTTGTATGGAACTTCCTCTGGCAATACATCTTCAGTCATTCTAATTAGTAGTTCACCCAAAAATGTATTTTTATCAATTACACACCCCAAGCCTTGAATTCATGGAGATTGTTTTTGTTGCAAAAGTCCTAAGCCAATAAATTGATGACCAAGAGTAGTCTCCTATTGACCCAATCATCAAATTAGCGTCTTAGTAATAGGTGAGTGAATACTCCTCTATCCATCCATCCATCCATCAATCCGACAATCCATAGTACGAGAATCAACAAACAAACACGTCTTGACAGTCTGATGATAAACAAACTGTCAACACGGTTACCGGAAATCCTTGCCAGTCACGTTCCAAAATAAAGAACGAAACGGAAGTAGGGGGAATGGCCAGGAATTCTGTGTACCTACATAGATTTTTAAGAATTTCTGCTTTTGTTCAGCCAATGGAGAGCGAGTAAACCAAGAGCAGAAGAAAGATATATAACTCATGGAATCCTAACCACGACATTGTGGCACACTGCCTATAGTTCATATTCATTTGTGGTGCACTGAATCAGGAGTGTTTGGAGTGAGTGGATGCATTGGCATAGCAGCACTCTGCTCTGATTGAATCAACAGTGGGTTACATCACCAGGAAACTGTTGGCTCAGAAACATTGCCCAACCATCAAATAAATTCACTGGAAGGAAGGTTATGAAACCTCAACTAACACCCCTTCAATTAAGAGAACAAAGCCTTGAATTATTGTGTCCCTTGAAACTGATGGTGTGTGATCTTTTTGTTTCTCGATTTGTTGTTTTTCTGCCAATGTTTGAACAAGTACGACTGAAAGGAGATTTTGTCCAGGATAATCCAGTCACAGTATAGGACCATCAAATGAAACTATGCAGGGGTCGTATATGAGGCAGAGGGGAGGTAACTAATATTAAATAAAATGTGGAGAATGTGTGAACAAACAAACAAACTAAGATTCATGCTTTTCTTTAGCAGGCCTGGAGAAACCCCTTAATCCATTTAGGACTGAGGCCGATTCTAAAAACGCTTTCTAAATCCTGACCTACATTTTTCTGAGAAACTTCAAATATGTATTAAAAAAATACAAAAATATTGCTATACTGTACATAGCAACAAGAACCCCAACAAGAACCTCAAAAGGGTTTCCCGTCTTGAAAGATTAAAAAAATAAGTAAAATCCAAAAGGGGTTCCCATCCTAAATGCTACAACAAGACTTAAGTGAATAATCAAGTATAGACCACAGGTCTTAAATCCTTTGACTGTAAAGCAAAACAACATCATGGTCCAAGACTGACCACAAGGTCATCCAAGGTATTTGACATCATGGAAGAACACATTTTTGCAGTAACACAAGGAACTATGTATGTGATCATAAGCATGGCAGATGGGGGTGGGCTGTAATGTATGTTCCCGGGGTTGTCATGACAACTGCATCCTCAGAGGCTATGGCTATGCCATCATGCTGAAGCAGAAGCAACATGGGAAATCCTATGCAGGCTATGGTAGATTATCAGGTCACGTCAAAATCACAACGCTCACAAAGGCGGAATGGACCAAGTCATAATTGCATTGGTTGGCCATTAAAAAAAAATATATTTTTTAATGCAGGTGATCTGTGCGTATGTAGGGGTGGGGGTTGAGATATTAACACGTGGCAGAGCTATAGACAGACTATTAATGCAGGTGATCTGTGCGTATGTAGGGGTGGGGGTTGAGATATTAACACATGGCAGAGCTATAGACAGACTATTAATGCAGGTGATCCGTGCGTATGTGGGGGTTGAGATATTAACATGTGGCAGAGCTATAGACAGACTATGTGGTTCTTTGCTTCTTTGGCTGATCAAACCTCAATATCATGAATGTATGATAAACTCCAGTGTATTATCAGCTTGTTTGTGCTTCACCGAACACATTGACCGATAGAAATATCAATTTACATAAACATGCATGTGTAGTTATTGTGTTACTGTACATAGTGGACATACAAATGCATAAAGTAGAAAGGCAATTGTGTTGTATTTTACAGGCACTGCAAAGCAAACTCGATGTCCCTGCCCTTGAATGGTACAAAATGGCCAAGAAACCAATAGCAATATCTTTTTAAAACATATTAAGCGTTAAAAGTCGTCTTGCTGACAACCAAAGCAATACACAGCTGATATGTTATGATTGTAGCCACAGAAAACAATCTAGTTAATGGCTAAATTAATTGCAAAAGTGAGAATTCACAGTTTGATAACAGCAATGTTAAGAATGTAGAGAGATAGCGTATAAAACAATTTAGATATATATATATATTTGTTTTTTACAGAGCCACTGAGCTTGCAATTTGCATACTGGGACCGGTCTTCATGTGAAACCAAGGACTCAGCCATTCTAACTCAGACAGGTAGTAAAGCATTTCATCACAGCATCCCTGTAAAGACAAAGACACATGAATAGCAATTAAAAAAAAAGATAAACGGGCAAAAGAGTTCTAATTATGCTGGCATTCGACCATATATTTGCTGAAGCAAATTCAGTTTCTGTCATGCAGACACAAGTGAAGATGACACAACTCATTTTGTCCAAGGCCTAGGGAGAGGCTCATCATGAATAAGTAAGCGTGTTTTGGCTGGGAGGCAGCAGCACATGCTACCTCTTTCAAGGTGCTGTGCATTGATGGACGGCACAAGGCAAGCCATCGCTAAGTTAGTCTTGTATAGCCAGAAAACTATTCCACAATCTCTGAATGCTATATATATATATATATATATATATATATATATATATATATATATATATATATATATATAGAGTCTGGAACTACACCTCCCCAAATCCGTAATCCGTTTGTCATTTCTGTTCACAAAAAGATAATTTAAAATATCTTTAGAGCTTTCTTTTTTATTTCCATTTCGGCTAAGCAGCAAGCCATATATATGCTTTGAGCCATATATGCTTGATTTTTATTTATATTAGGATAAATTTGCACAACTGTAAAGACGAAATGGAAGTGGGGAGGAGGCTCCACCGCTTTATATTTTACTCATGATAGAGCTTCCGTTGCTCCAGACTGTATGACGGAAGTATTTGAAAATTGCAAGAGGCAACAGTCTGGCAACGCGAGACTATCGCCAAGGCAACGCCAGACAGCTGCCTCTTCCATTCCTTTCATTGTTGCCATTACCATTGCCATCACCATCAGTGTGTTGCTATGCAGACTTTGCCTGCCACACTCAAAATTCAGTGGAGGAGGTTTGAACCCACTCAAGGTTAAAAGGAGAGCCGACCGTAGCCAAACCCAGGAGGAGGGGGTTGGTAGATAAGACTGGTGACTCACACCTACACCTTCACCTGATTTGTGCTTTCATAATTCATAGTACATTACACAAATATCCAACCTCAGCATTCTCCTTTTTGCCATTACTTAAAATAATACCCAAAGATTCACTCTCGATCAGGTGCGGCTTTATTCGCTTCCAAAACCACAGTATGAAAAATCAGTAATTAGATGTCTGCAAATTCTGAGGAAATATCAGAATGACTGCTCTGTCTGCCAGAGGATCACATGCAGTAGGTTTTAACATGGTGTGTATGGATGGCAGGTCTTAAATAGAGTTAATGGGGTCAAATACATCAACTCCCCAATGACCTGTGGTGCTGTGGCTAACTAGATGTCACAGTTTGACTGAGCATGGTCAGGGATCATTTATACTCGCATCGTTGTGAGCTTGTAGATCAGCTACTTTCAGTGCGTGACACCCTCACATGGTAAAGTATAAATCAACTGTCTATGCTATTCTATTTACCTCTGTGAAATAATAACATGAAAAACAGACAAAAAACAGCTAAATAATCCAATCCAAACTAAATTAAAAAAATTGATTAGTGCAAGGGGTTTAAGGCAAGAGGAAAATGCTAAACCGTTGTTGACAGAAACAAACGAAACAAAAAGGAATCACGTGTAAACGTGTAACCCACAGCGTTTTTAAAACAGTCAACGACATAATTGCAAAATTGTACACTTCTCTGTATAGATTTGGACTTTGGGAGGTTAGCAACACAGACATTGGTCTTTGTCTGGACTCTGTTAGCATCTGGGCTGGGGGAGGGGTAATGAGGGATGTTGTGGGACAACTCTCAGCTGTCAGAATGAATTAAAGCATACACGTACATAGGCAACTGGCGGGCCCCACCCTCACTTAATGCGGACCACAGGTTAATATCAAAATACTGATATATTATTGCAATTATAAACATGCAAACATGACCCGCTTACTTCAGTCTATATAGTCTATATAAGTAGCTTGATGACTAATAAAGTTAAACATAACATAACTAAACGTTACTTTTCAGGATTCCAATTCAAAAATAGCCAAACATAATTCAGGATTTAAATTCAAATATAGCAAAAGAATAGCAGATCTACAAGCCCAATTGAGCTTGTAGATCAGCCATTTTTGCTACGACAGAAATATCAGGCAGAAATATGCAATGTGGCCTTCTGGAAAGAGTGTGGCCCTCTCCATCTTCAAAGTTGCCCAGCCCTGAATTAAAGAGTCACTCGAATGCACAAGGCACTCCCTACAGGGGGGCCAGGGGGCATTAGACCTCTCACTAGATGAGAGATAACCCTGTTCACAGCTGGACATGTCAAAATAACATCACCCCTCTCTCCTCATATAGAGGGGTATCTCACTCAGGTGCTGGGGACATATGGCTTGATTTAGACGGACGGAAAAGCAACATTTTGAGGACGTTTTTTTTACTTTTCAAATTATTACAATCAATTTCTTAAATGCCAATACGGGAATCATAAAAACCTGACCCTCAGTCCCCTTCAAGATTCATAAAAGAATTGTGTGCTCCAGTGCCACTGAACGTTTGTGAATATGTGTGACAGAATTTGAAAAAGACAAAAGAAAAGACATTTTACTCTTACCATTACCTATACATATAATAATAATTAGACCTAATTGAAGCTGTGTGGGGAATTCTGTTTTCATCTTCACCTAGCTGATTGCTGCCTGTGGTAAGACAAGCAGTTTAGGGCTAGGGTTGAGTGTCATGCTCAGAGACACCTCATCACATTGCTGGGGCCAGGAATCGAACCTGGAAACTTCTGTTTCCCAAGTGGCCTCTATACCATTCAGCTATGGCCCCTCTCCTATTAGATTACACGACTACACGTATTGTATGTCCTCAGAGAGGAAAAACCTTCCCAGCGCACATAAGGTGAACATTATGCAAGACAAAACACTCCGATAAGAAGTTTTGACTATACAGTGCCATTTACGCTCAGAATGTTATTTTGACTTTTTGTGCATCCAAACAAATGGCCCTATAAGGCTAAAGCACTGAGGGTGTGAAGTAACATGCTGCTATTTGGGTGACCAGGGATGGCCAGTGACATGACGTCTGTCTATTCCTAGCACGGGATTACGACCACGTGTTGAAGACAAACAGCACGGTGCTTAGCAGTAAACACAAACATGTTTTCATTCAAGGATTGCCTCGATGTATAATTTCCCACGTTACATTTGTGGGCATGTGACTGACAGTGTCACTTATTTACGTTTGGCAATTGGATTCACAGTAGTGGCAAACATGGTCACTGGGCTCAAACACTAATGCTGCTGCTGTGCTGTCTTACCTGGCGAAGGGAATGTATGAGATGCTATACCTGAAAAGGAACAAAGAAAGAAGAGTCAGTGCTACTGTCCATTTCCTATTCTCACAAACAAGACAAGATCTAAATAGATAAAATGCACTAAAAATACAATTGTACAACATTGAAAGACCAATGTAGTCATAATAAAGGCTTTCTCAGTGTGCTTTCTCAATACATAAGGCATGACCAAAACACATGCCATATACAAATCATGAAGAATGCTTAAAATTTTGTTTAGGTACATGGCTTTAGCTTGCCCAAAACAGTAACATTACCCTGTAACATCTGTCTCTCTCTCTAACAAAGGCATTTTGATGAATAACACAAAAAGCGTAAACATGTTCTTTATTGAGGCAACATCAACAAAATGAAAAGGATTAGTCATTAACCCCAGCATCGTTGACAGACGTGCACCAGAGGATTAAATCATCAACAACAAGGCTAATGTGTTCAGCCTGGCTCTTTTAACATTTAACACAAGCCTGGGTTTGTATCTCATTGACTTGCACAATTTTTGGATTTGCTTTTTGGACTTAACTAAGTAAATATTAATAAACTATAGAACATTCTAAAGGGTTAAAAAAAAAGGACAATGCTCAAGCTGTGAACAGTGCATCAGAAACAAGAACATATGGGATGGACAATTTGATAAACACTGGATCAACTCATTAAACACATTTTAAATTATGAACTGAACTACAGGGATAACCGAGGATTCTAAATTGGTTTACACTAAATGTAATAAACACATTGTGTTTATTAGTCTTGTGTTGACTGTGATTACAACCACGGTATAGCCAAAACGACGATGCCAAATCAATCCCTTCAAGCATCCCAGATATTTGAAACATGTGAGGCATGTAGTACAATAAATGAATAATTAACTGCGTATGGCTGCCCTCTCATTCAACCATCACACAGCGCAGGCACTGCTCTTCTACTCCGTAGATGTGGGAATGAACAGGCAGTGTGGTAATAATTACAAGGCTGAGGTAATGGAAGGTCCTGGATACCGCACAGTGTAGGGTTTGGCAAGTTACAGCCGTAATGTTCCATATCACAAACGATAAATATGTATTATGAACATAATTATATATTATATGTTGTATATCGTTTGGTATCCAGGTTAACAGAGACAGGAGCGTCTGTATGAAAATGCACCGTGTCCTTGACTAGGCTTGAATGTGCAATTGTGGTTGCCAAGGTGATGCTTCATACTCTTACAGTACAGTCAGAGTGAGAGAGTACACGTGTACATTCTAGCAGCAAAGTTAAGGCCAATCATGTCTTGTCCAATGACGCAGGTTTCCGCTGCCCAGAGAGACCATCCATTATGTTCCACTTGAGCTGCTGGAGGTACGTGTTCTCATACAGAAATACTTTGTTGCCGCTGTGCAAATATGCTCACATTAACAAATACTCACTGACACGCCAAGACACATCACCAGCTGGACCTTTTATTTGCTGCCGTGCTGCAAGTCGACCCCACTAACCCTACAAGGTGTCAATCAGTACTATCCAGCACTAGTTGGCAAGGTAACAATCCACAAATGACAGGAAATTATGTCCACCCTGACATCCCTTTTTCTCCAAGCAATAAAGTTAAAGGTGACGCAGCTCATCCTCATCATAAGTTAACACTTACTAAACACAGGTACCTAAACCAAACGTCAAATCATTAAAATGTTCATAAATACTAGGGAAATCCTAAGCCAATCAAATTTCTAATACCACTAAATACTCATTTCCAATTATACTACCAGTAAGATGCCCTGAGGCGAGAAGCAACCTCGCCCTAAGGGCAAGGTCGCGTGCACGTATCCGCCTGGGTGACGGCAGACTGCTGGACGAGCGCTGGCGCTTTGGCATTGGGGGTCAGATCAAAATATGGAATGAATTCTGTACTGGCCATATATGGAACGTGCCTTGAGTGTACAGGGTTTGATGAGGTCAGATCAACATATGGATTGTCAGAACAGGTAGGGCGGGTGGGGAGGATCAACATATGGACTATCAGAACAGGTCAGCTCCATATATTGAGATCTAAGGGTTTGAGGTCAGATGGCATCTTATCAAGGGTTAGATGAGGTCAGTGTCGTGATCTTCATAAATGGAGATGGCCATATATGGTGGTGTGACGTGTCACGAGCGTGACCATATATGGAGGTGTGATGTGATGAGGCATGACAATATATGGAGGCATGGCCAACCAACCAACTGACGGGAGATGCAGGTTTTCATAGTAAATGCGACCTAGAGTCACAATAATGATAAACTATATGGCACTTCATACTCTAGTTCCTTAATGATAAGTTTAACTAATTGATAAGCTATCAGCAACATACCGTTATAATATTCAAAACATTCAAAGGTAGCTTTTACTCCTCAGACATAGCATGTGCATGAGACCCAAAGTGTGCACTACAGTTCAAGTTTAACCAATTACAGGATTTAGGCCAAGCATGTGCCCAGGGCAGAAAATCAGATTATCTTATTATTAGCCAAATTATCTCAAGTCATTGACACATAATACAAGATGAGGCAGCTGGACTAAAGATCGTTACAGTTTCCTGTGAATGCATCTTGATTTGAATGGTCTGGTATCATTGACAAAATAAATTTTAAGCAACTGTGCTACGGTGCAAACATTGCTGAGGGTGGTAACACTTACCATGTCATTGCCAAGAACTGCAGAATACAGAAGATGAGAGCCAACAACTTTTTGTCCCACTGTGCAAAGAAATACAAAACAGATGTGATGTGAAAATCTCTGCAGCAACCCAATGCCAATACATACATTATAGAGGTGCTCCAATCGATCGGCCACATATTTAAATCCAACGCTTTTCACTCCAAATAACTTGATCAGTAATTTACCCGATCTGGAGAAACATGTTTTATACCAGTTAAGTGGTATAAAAGTCAATCAGATATATAGTATAATATCACTTTGTATCTTTGTGACAGGCCTAAACATTCTTCCCTTCCTCCACACACAGAAAGCAACAGTTTTGACATTTAATAATTTGGGAAATATTTGAAATTTCCCCTTACGCACAAGATCGGTATCGGCTGATCATGAGCACCTAGACATAGTCCAACCTATTTCAGTCCATTTATTTACTTACCCAAAACGCTGCACAGAGTGTCAAGGCAAGGCAGAGCTGGAGGGTGAAAAAAAAGTAAATATCTGGCAAGCTTGCACAACAATATGAAACTCACAAGATGAAAAATAATAATGAATTGCATTTTTATAGCGCTCAAGTGCTCAAAGTGCTTTACAATGGTTCATTCATTCATACATTGGGAGGTGAAGCGGCGAACAGTCAACAGTCCTCACTTCCCACATTCACACACCAATGGTGGCAAGCTCACACCGCCAACTCATGGGAGGCAATGTAGGGTTCAGTGTCTTGAACCAAGGACACTTCGACATGTGGACAGGAGGAGCCGGGATTCGAACCGCCAACTCATGGATCATTGGACGACCTGCTCTACCTCCTGAGCCATAGCCGCCCTAAAAATGTAGTGTAAACACCTTTGTTATATGTGAAACGCAGAAAACACCCGACCAAAAGGCATTAACTGCCTCCACAAAAAACGGAAACATGCCCCCCCCAAAAAAGACACCAGGTTCAAAGTGGGTAATACCACAAGGATTCCAAATCTTATAATCGGGTATGCACACTCAAAGGTTAGCCAGCCGCAGACCTCCGGCTAAGGAGTAAGTCAATAAAGATGACAATAAACTGGAGCCTCACTTAATCCAGGGTTTAAGACAAATGGAACACAGAAAAATTCCATTTTGCGTCTGCTCACACATGACATGTCGACTGTCATGGATAGAGTAAGTAAGCAATGCAGGAGGTAAACTCTCAATCAAAATGTTGGGTATTGCTTTTGACACAAGCTAGCTATGAGTGGCTGGTTCCCTTCCTCGACACATAACATATATACCAGACCAGCAAGTGTGTCACCAGCAAAGCCTCACACCTTTTTGGGGGCATGCTCCCCATTGTAACCCAATGCTATTTGAAAAAAAAGAGCTTACCTTACCGTATATCATTTGACAGCTTCATTTTTTCCGATAACATTCTATTATTCTGTGTACTCTGTGTATTGTCTGTTCCTCCAGATTTATTGATAGACAAGCACACAGATAGATAAATAGATTAGATACCCCTCGATTAGATTAAATAAAAAAGATTAAATAAATCCGGAGGAACAGATGTCAACAAAACGCACGTCATGCGGACGTAATCTGACGTGACGTCAGCAGGTCGGAAAAGATACGCTGGCATTAACCCATTCTGACCGGGCACCCATTTTGGTGTCAGCATCATGTTATGCTTTAGCTATTTAAAAATAGCAGATCTACAAGCTCATATCGCGCCACCGAGTGGCGCGATACGAGCTTGTAGGTCTGCTATTTTTGAAAAATCGAAGAACGACTGACATTTTTAGAATCTGATCTAAGGTCAGAATGGGTTGATCAGACCAGTGTGTGTCCGGCGGAAACCTCGTATGAATCTGATCTCAGGTCAGAATGGGTTAAAACATCTTGCGTTATTAACAAATACTCATCATAGACAATGGCATGGTCCCTAACAGTGCCACAAAGCAGTCCGTTAATCTTGTCCTCAGCACTGACAGATTCAGTTCCCTACTGACAAATACGGTACTAAATAGTATTAAAAGTGGTTATTTGGATACGTGATGCATATATCATCACTTATTTTGGTGCTACAGCACCTGTTTTAAGGGCGCTACATAGCACCTGTCTTAAAGGCGTACAGCACCTGTCTTAAACCATTAAAAAGGTGCCAAAACGAAACAAGAACCACACATGGGTTTTGAATGGCGGTGGTGCTATATTGCACCTCAACCATCCCAAATAACTGCTGAAGAACCCTGTAAGAATGTTGTCACATTGTTTCTTTTGTTCACCCTACAGCTACAGAGGACGATTTACAGAGATCTTAACAGTAACTAAAATGGAAGAAAAATTATGTATTTACCAGCATCACAATGGTGGCTATCAGTCTTGTTGGTTCAAACATGCGCTTTAACTGTTTTAATGGTCCCATCAGGAAGCAGGTGCTTGAAATGTAACAAAAAAAAGTCATTAGTTACACATAAAACATGTAGAAATGTAAAACACATCCGTAGCAGTAAGTTTAACCCATTTAGACAAATGCCTTCTAAATCCTGACAGAGTTAAAAATGTTCGCTCTGAAAGAATATATTCAAACATTTGGGCCACATTTTCACAATTTTTCAAAAATAGCAGACCTACAAACTTGTAGATCTGCTATTCTTCAACAGCTAAAGTACAACATGCTTAAAACACCAAAAGGGGTTCATGCGTTACATTTAACAGTATTCAGTTACGTTACATTACTGCAATTAAAAAGTATTCTGTTACATTAGTCACAGGGGTGCTCAAAAGGTAGATTGCGATCTACCAGTAGATCACAAAGGCTGTGCCGGTAGATCACAGGCCATGGCCATAAAAAATATAATGTAAATATAAAGAACTGCCACTTCTGCACACACGCCTCGTGCAACCTATACGTTGTACTACCTTTGATGCCGGCACGCTCTCTGTGTCTCATCAGCTATTGCTATACATGTAGTATTTAAAAAAGAATGAATCAGAATTTGAAGGTTTTCAGAAACCTTAGGTCAGGCCCTAGAAGGCGTTCCCAGATTTGGCCTCAGGCATCAATGGGTTAAGGTGACTTAAAAGGGCCTCTCAGCTCAAACCCATGTTGTTGTGACACACAAATAGTTACACAAGTACACATTCGTTGACATAGTGATAGTGAGCATGAAGAAGTCAGGTCAGCTGTTAGATTGACAGCTGCAGTTAGAATGAGTACATTGATGCTGTGAAAATTTATTTGGCAATCTATGGTCTTGAAGGTGACCTATTGAATATTGTAGATTACAATGATGATTACGCAGTCACCACAGACTGAAAAGCATGCGTCACTGATTTTTGTCTAACACGCACAACGATATTGTTGCTTGCAGCATTTCACATCTTGGTTGACAGAGAGATCATTCATTCAGGAAATATAGGTCTTAAATGTAACTAAGAAACGCCATTGTTTTGTGAAAAGGTAACTAAATAACTGATTACTCTAATAGCAAAACAATCCGTTAGGTTACTCCCTTAACCAAAAAAGTCAGAAACCTTATTATTCCATCTTGTCATGCTTTTTCACAAATGTATGGCCTGTTTAATCGTTTGTTGCGCATCTAGAACCTTTGTCATCCAAATAACATGCACAAAGGGACTAAATTATTTTCGCTCCTATGCCACTAAAATGTGGAACGCCCTACCAACAGTCACTAAGACATGCGAATCCCTTGACTCCTTCAAAACCGCTCCCAAAGGGCACCTACGGACGGCTGCAATTCGAAACTGGCCCCCGTAAAATCGGAATCCCTCCCCCCCCCACCCCTTTCTCCCCTCACTGTATATGTTTCTTTTCCCTTTTTACCTCCTTTATGATGAATTCCTGTTCTTTGGCTATATAGAAGTGTCTATTTGTCTCTAAATGTTTTGATGTATTGAACAAGGAGGACCCTCTTGTAAACAAGTGTAATGCTTTATTGGGTCGTCCACTCACAGTTAACAGTCTTTGTATTGAGTTGTGCTTGAAATGTACTGTAATTCTGCAAACTGTAAATAAATATTTCAATCAATTCACTATCACTAAAAACGTATACTGTAAGTATGTTGGGGGGAAATAGTTCAAGTATTTCGTTGGCCTCCTGGCGGTCTGCTCAAAAATGTGATGCTGATAAGCATAAGTTTTTAAGATTAGCCACCACAGACGGTCAGACAGACACAAATATGGATTCCCCAAAATAAAGTGTTAACTTTAGAGTTACGTGTATATGTCCTATCAGCAGCACTGAATTTGTCCTTGTCCTAATATTTATTTGAATATCATGATAATGTCCCACACAGGATGGAAATGTACTATCTATGTATTATGTACTATGTAATATCCGCTTCAGGTAGCAGTCTTACCTGGATAGTGCTGCGAGGTTCCCGATAGTGTAGAAGACAGCAAAGAGCTTAATGCCGGCTTTGGGCAAGAACAGTAAGGCTGAACCCTGGTAAAACAGAAAATAAAGTCATGTCATATTGTCATTATACAATAATTTCACTATCAAACTCTTCACTTTCTTAAAGTTTCTAGACATTTGATTATGACAGTGTTAATGACAGAACATGGGCTCCCCCTGGTGCCAACGCTCTGTAAAGCCAATTCCTGGATAACATTTAAAAGACCACTTCAACCTATCTTCATATAATAGGTCCTCACCATAGACTGTAAAAAATATGGACAAAGCGTTCCCCGGGTCTAACATGAACGTAAAATGAAGCCTGTAATGATATGCTAATTCCTGATGTAAGTCGCCATCTTTTGGTACCAGCTGGCCATTGGCTGGCTCCGTTTTGTACCAGCTGGTCATTGGCTGCCCAGACAACGAGGCGGGACTTCCCCCTTCTTCTCCGTTGGTTTTTATTTTGACTCGAGTGGGAGGAGAAGACTCTTGAGTGGGAGGGGAATCCCGATCATAGACTGTAACGGTAGCCACGCCCCTCAGAACATACGCGACTTTATGGTCATTTTTTTAATTAATGGGACCATAATTTTCCAAAAAGAATATTATGACATTAGAAATGAGACTTTAAACTAGTGACTGGAAGAAGAAAGTATTCATGACCATGTTTATTAAGGTAATACAGTCTAGGTGAAGTTGGGCCAAAATACATGGGCCTCTATGGAGCTATGGGGCTTTTTGGGTCCAGTCCAGCGCCACAACAGGCCATTATATGAACTACCGATTTCAAATGAGGCTTCACGAAATATCTGGCTGACTGCCCCCCTGGTCCTCACTAATAATCATGATAAAATGGCACGATTTTTGAGTGGTGCACCCACTCCCTTACGGAGCTGTGTATGTGGCTGGGTGCCTGGGTGGGTATGAGCACGAAAACAGCATGGTTGTTTTTCACCACCTGTGAGCAACCTAACACACACACAAACACACACATACACACACATATTAACTGTATATATGATGATTTCGGGTGTGCCAGTACAGTACAGTGACAGTACAGTACAGTAGAGGGTATAGTAGATGGACCCCCACACGGTAACTATGTCATTTCTCAACCGTTTCAGACGTGGGGCGGCTTGCCGGAATCAGCCTGACCCCTGGGCACATTCCTGGGGGTCTGGATGTTCTGGGGACCCCTTTCCCCGAGACCCCCACATGGTAACTCTCTCATTTCTCTACCGTTTCGGATGTGGGGTGGCTCGCCGGAACCGGGCCGGCACCCTGGCCGTGGTCCTGTGGGTCTAGAACTTCCGGGGACCCCCACACGGATTTGCACCACTCACTTCACATGGGTGTGATTTTTTTCTCATAAGAGGGCTGTGGGCACTGGGCAGTTTAGAAACCGTCCTCCAGTGACATCACTATTAGGCAGATTTTACCAAGATTATTTTACAAAGATGTTTAGAAGCCATCGTGAGAACGATGGCTTCCATTTTCGCATTGCAACTTTTCAGGACTAGAAAGCCTGCCGTTTCTATTAGCTTGTATTCCCCGTCGATGATGTCACTGGAGGACAGTTTCTGAACTGCCCACAGCCCTCCTATGAGACACAGACAAATTACAACATTTTTTTCATGATTATTAGTGAGGACCTATTATATGAAGATAGGTTGAAAAGTGGTCCTTTAACTCTAATTTACAGAACAATCAGGGGGTAAACTTGGATATGGCAGATGAAATTGACAGCACTGTCAGCATAAAAAAGGCTTCAATGCCCTCCCAAGCACTTAAAGGGTTAGGTAGTTCCAGGCATTTGATGGGAGACGGGGTAACACTGGGTTGAGTATTTCCTACAGATTTAAGTCTAAAGATCTGAACTAACCCTTTAAGCCCTAGTAGGGCTAGGGAAGCCATATGGGGTTTGAATGTGTACAAGTGTGAATTATCAGCATGCAGTGGCTTCTGTCTGTTATCAGTGGAATAGGGCCAACTGTCCAACTGTCTTACTCTTACTGTATGTGGCCGACTACCCATTTGTGTCGAATGTCAGCACCAGAGGTTTTGCCAATTTTAGCTAATTGAATTTACATTATTCTCCAAATCCAAGATTTATATTCATAAACATTAAATAGCATTTAGCCGTTATGGGACAAATTAAGAGGCAGTGGAAAAACATGTATGGGTTTGACCTAAACCTAATCTACTAATATATATTTTTTGTTTTTCAAGCGATAAAGAGGATCCATTTGAAAAGCATGTTGGCAAAGTGACTGCTGTGTGTGGCAAAGTATAAAAGCTTTAGAAAACACCAAGACTCACTAATATTGAGCACAGGATGCCTCCAGCAAAGCATATGACAAACCATTTCACCCTGGTGCTGTAGCTGAGTGTGGTAGAATCAAGGACCTGGTGAGAGAACAATGAGAGGATGTCACAATGACCCACAGAAATACCCCACCAAACAACACACATGGACTTCCTATTGATGACGTGTACCACTGCCACACACACACACACACACACACACACACACACACACACACACACACACACACACACACACACACACACACACACACACACACACACACACACACACACACACACACACACACACACACAGTATAAGCCTGTGATGGCCATTTTGTGGTATGTGCTGCAGATTATTGAGTATGTATAAAACATGAGATTGGACAGTGAATATTCTAACAACCTGAAAGGTTAGGTTTTGCCATTTGTGACTGTTGACACTACAGTTGATTTGCATGCACTGTAATGTTTGATATTTTGCAGTGATTCACGATATGCGAGCTGTACGTTTTTAAATGTGGACCCCCAAGAAGATTTGCGGTCTATTATTACTTTAGGCTTTAGGGCACAGGTCTGATTGGGATCCCAAAAAAAAAATCCTATACTGTATAAGCATGATAACTCTAAGACGTCTGTAAATAAATAAAATAGACGAAAAGGTGAATATGAAACCAACCGAAGGACATTATATTATGCAGACAGTGGCTAACAGATGAAAGGTTTCATAGAAGGAATTCCCTAAAGCTGCTCAGTTCTAACGTCTAGCATATTCTTTTTGGTATGCTGCACACAAACAAGGGAGTATTAAAGGGACTAAATTCATTTCACTCCTATGCCACCAAAATGTGGAACGCCCTACCAACAGTCATTAAGACATGTGAATCCCTTGACTCCTTCAAGATTGCTCTCAAAGGGCACCTACGGACAGCTGCAATTCAAAACTGGCCCCCGTAAAATCTGAATCCCTCACCCACCCCTGTTCCCCCTCACTGTATATGTTTCTTTTGCCTTTTTACCTCCTGTGATGATTTCCTTTTGACTATATAGTTGTGTATATTCGTACGTCTAAATGTTTTGATAAATTGAAAATGGTGGGCCCTAGCCCACCCTATTGTAAACAAATGTAATGCTTTATGGTGTTGTCCACTCACTGTTAAGTTTTTGTATTGAGTTGTACTTGAAATGTACTGTTAATAAATCAATCAATCAAAACACATTTAAAGTAGTGATATTCAGATGAACTCATCACAAGCATGACTCAGTCAATATCTTACCTCATTTCCTCCTTCTCATGAAAGCATGTAAAAAGTGGCAACACACAGACAAGTGAAATTGATTGGTTAGCCTAACAATTGATAAGTTAAAGTGATTAGAAAGAACTCCCAGAGAGAGTGGAGAACTCATGACAGGCCTTCTGACAACTAATTTGCGTGAACATACTTGATGGGATTGGGAGATCAAAGAAAGTATAATAGCAAAGATCATAACTGTGCTGATCAAGTTAAGTCTCATGGACATACTTTCTTGACGTGTCTGCACAAAAATACATACTTTTGTTTGAATAAAAAACAAAGTTAGTTTAGCGACCAAATAATACACATTTGACGCTATACAAACGGAATTCAACCTTAGCAATGTGCAACCAAACTAAATTAACTAAATTATGTAGCTTGCTGGACCGTTAAAGTTAGTTAATGATGCTAACTGTTGACATAGCAGAACTAGCATTACATTACCTGTGCTGTCAGACCCAACTCTTCGTTCTCCTCCTGGCCGCTTAAAACACGACGAAGCTTGTCCATCGTTAAAACTGTTTAGCTCTGCCTTTATACCTATTAATTCTTATTTAATTATATCGAATGATTTAAATTCACCAAAATATAAAGTAAACCGTGACTGCGAGCAGTGTGCTCGCATCAGCACAACATTCGCTTCCTCCTGGCTTCCGGGGGTGTTGTTGAACTGTCCAGAGATCAGTTTCGCTCTATCTCGCTGGCTGTGCCTCGTCATCGGCGAGGAAGTCGCGAGACCGACCGCAGATCAGCGTAGCCGAGCAGCGCCCCGAAAAATCACCGATCTACAAGCTCACAACGCGACGCGACGACGCGTCCGCGCCGCGTTGTGAGCTTGTAGATCGGCGATTTTGGCGTGCGACACCGTCGGACGTACGACGGACGAGAAATATGTCTATGGCTTTCCTCCTAAGTCCCCAATTGGAGGGCCCTGAACCTGAAGTCAAGACTGTCAACATTATAAGCCAATAATATTAATAGCATTAACAAATAATAATACATAACATTTATATAACGCTTTTCTTATAGTACCCAACGTCACGCTTACTCGCTTTACAAACAAAAGACAAAATAAACTAGAAAAAGTGCCCTTCCGGGCACAGGTCTCCACCAGGTTATCCACAGATCCGTGCAGTTAGAGGTAAAAACACTTTTCGGCCAGTTATAGCGCCACCTTGAGGCTGAGTTGAAATTGTTCATGTGGCATTTTGTCCTGGGCCTAGTGGGAATGTGGGTGCACAATTTCACGGAAATCACGCGATGTGTTCATGATTTGCAGCATTTTGTTTGAAACTGAGCACTCCTGTGAACTTTGGAAGCCAATCTTAACCAATCAGGATGGAGTCTGATAAATCTGAAAGACCCGTTTCGTTGAATGGCTCTAGAGAGACTGTGTACCAATTTGCGTGATGTTTGGACAAAATCTGTAGGTGTACTGTGCAAAAACTTGTTTTGCACAAAGCGGCCTCCTGGTGGCGCTATAACAGGCCGTTCTGGAAAGTTTGGGGCAGAGGTTCATGGTTGGCATCCAGGGAGTGTGTGTGCAAAATATGGCATCGAAAAACTTGTTTTGCACAAAGCGGCCTCCTGGTGGCGCTATAACAGGCCGTTCTGGAAAGTTTGGGGCAGAGGTTCATGGTTGGCATCCAGGGAGTGTGTGTGCAAAATATGGCATCGACCGGGTTAACGGTGGCCGAGATTAGCTGTTCACGGACACACGGACACACGGACGGACACGCGGACGGACGGAGTGCAAAACATACTCTCCCCACATGCCTTCGGCCTGGTGGAGACAACAACTTTATTGGTAGAGAAAGTTAAAAGTGTGTTGCTGGACTGTGGACACTCTAGTCTTTGTAATGAGACACATTTTCGTGTCTTGCTTGCATTGTATTACACGAGATAGCCTAAAGGTAATATGGACACACGAGATAGCCTAAAGGTAATATGGACACTTTTCCTGAAACCCCTATTTTATTTTATTTTATTTTATTATTAGCTTAAAGCTATTATGGTTATTGTATGGGTCCAGGCTTGAACAAACTTGTCACTGTGGTTTATTTAGGTGCTTTGTCGCCATCCCGTGGACGTGCGAAAAGAAGGCAGTCAATTTATCACATGATGAAGGTACACTCGATGCACTCCAGACAGTATACTAGTACAGTACTAGTACTAACGTAATAAAGTGCTGTAACAATAATGGACTTCGTTCATTTCCCTGGTTCAGTAATGGGTGTTCAGATGGTTCAGACAGTCCATAGAACTATTCCATGTTCCTATCTTTCAGCCGTGACCCGGAAATCTTCTTCGTCGCGATCCGGAAATGGTTCCGACACCTCTAAAGACGTTTCAATTCGTCTTTAAAGGAGGAGGAAATGAGGAGAAAGATCACCGAGGAGTTTAGTTGATAGTATACTTTTGTGGAATTGTTTGGGGGGCACGTATAAATCCACCTCTATGGCAGAAATATACGGAGCACCTATAGATGTATCCATTCACAAATGTAAGTGTTTACATTCCATTCAGGCGCTTTATTTACGTTTTTAGTACACTATAATAACGAAGGACGCCAATCCATGCATTCGAACTTGAATCCTTGACCTTATACACTGCATCAAAAGTACCTCAAAGAGTCAAAGTTAGTGTGTTGACCATAGCCTTTCTTTTATAGGCCTATTATGTGGTTATGACACCATATCCTATTTTACTTTGGCTTACATCCTACTGTTGTATTCTTAATTATGCTGCTACAATCTTGTGTATCATACTTGCAGATCTAAGAATAAACAATACAAACTAAAAATAATGATTAAAAAAACTTTGTATTTGAGTAGGAGAATACATTTATAGGCCTATAGGCTATCTTGTGTGCATTTTCTGCTTTACAACCCCCCCCCCCCTATTTTTCTATACTATTCACGTATTCTCTTTTTTTCTAACTTATTTAATATTACTTATTATTATTATTATTATTTACTATGATATGCCTTTTAATGTCTTGAAGAATTGAAAATGTTTTTTTTATCTTCGTAGCAGATTTTATATTGAATGACCTGTAGGCCTACTTGAAATTCTACAAACTGTTAATAAAAAGTTTAATCAATTAATTTTCAATCAATGCCAGTATTTACCACCTTTTATATAGTCTAAATATTCTACTTTTGATGAGATCATTTGAGATTGACAGACACCTGGACATAATGTCTTACAGGGACTGATGATGAGACCCGCAAGCTCATTCAGCTCAGAATGGATTATGACAACCGGTTTACAGGGAAAAGGCACACTGCCAAAAAAGCCTGGGAGTGAGTTGCATGATCTTTTTTTTTGCAGCCAGTATCATGTCAATTTATATACACACTCAGTTCTTTGTTATTAGCTTTTAATAAATCCCAAATCATACTGTATATTTGTTACAGTATCTTAATGTTGGTTGTGATCTGGTTTTGTTCCCTATTATATTATATTTAGAGCTGTTGGTTGTATGCAAATGATATTTTCTGACATTCATGCCTTTGTGTAAATGACTACCACATAAATGTCATCCTGGCTGCAATTCTTTGAGCAAAGTAGAAACAAAAAGGTGAAATCCGTCCAAGTTAAAAAGTAGTAGATACTAGATGCACTGTTTACCGGGTACATGGATCAACAGAATTCAATGTAACTCACAAACATTATATTGTATGTATTATATGCATTACTGATTGAGTAGCATAACCTTTGACTATACTGTACTGTTAATAATCATGTTAATAAAGTATTCAATAAAAAACAAGTAATAACAAGTCCTTCTGGTAATTTCTATTAAATGTACATGGCACGGGTGGGCAGGCACACATTTAATCACCTAAACTATCACTAGGAGTTAGATATTAATTCCCAATGAAATGGGTCATAATGCCACTGTTTTTCTGTTTTTCTGTTTCTGAAAACGAGTCCCCAACTCGTTTTGTTCTATAATCTATACTTTTAGCCTAAATGTTTTACTGTACTCCTGTCAACAATGTTTGACTAATAAAGTATTTGATCAATCAAACATAGTAAATTTGACTGATTTAAAGTTGGCTCTGTAATTGGACCGATTTTTCCCGATACACCAAATCTCTTTGGTGTATCTAGCCAAGGTCACACAAGCTCACAACACGTCTGTGACACGAATGTTCTCCCCAGAATAGCAATGGTTGGATTCAAGTGGTTAATTAAAATGACCAGAAGTACTTATTTGTGAGTGCTGGCAGTTTTTATTAGTAATTATTTGAGACCAATTGAGTTTGATATGTATGAACTTGTCTTGCATTCCACAGGGAGATGCTTAAGAAAATTGCCATAGATGACACTGTGACCGCAACTCAACTATCCAAGAAGTGGGACAACTTAAAGAGAAAATATAAGGTGTGGTTAAAATGTGCTTAATATTTCGTGCATCATGTTGTTGAAAGTAACAAATTCAAGGTGAACGGGACCTTATCTGAACCGTTGACCATCAGTACTGGCATCTGCACTAGCATGCTATACTGTTGACTACATGATAACGAATGACAGCCATTCTAGGTTTCGTGTTTAACACAGCAGATACTGTACATTTGTGTGCAAACATGAAATTCAGAACTCTTCAGAGGAGATGGTTTTCGGCCTCTATTGGGAGGGAGACCACTCTCCAGTGGATATCCATGACCAGAACATAATCCAGGTTCACTCCTATACGCAATTAACAACAAACCGACAGAGTGTTCAGGTATTAAATGTCTGCACTCAGGTTCAACCAGACGTTAGAGCAGTGGTTCCCAAACTTTTCAGGTCGAGAACCAAAAGAGATTTCTGCCCAGGCCAGGACCCAAACTCTACAAGTGATCGACTATTTTCTCTATTTAATACATTTTTACGGGAGGAAAAAAAATCATATTAATAGGCAGGCTTACAACTCATCTTCACCCACGCTTATTTTCTTGCAGGAAATCAGATTCGCCCCTTCTGGAGCAGGGACTGACAAAGAGGCCACACCAACCACTTGGGCGTATTTTAAAATCATGCACGAGGCTGTCGGGGATGGGTCAGCCATTGAGTATCCTGTCGTGATGGACTCCTTGTGTGTGGTGAATAAACGGTCTCCTGACATGGACTCGGGTAGCAGAGTGTCACCTCCTCCTACACCTGTGAAGGCCACTAGTAGCCAGACATATGTGGAGGAGCCTGGCTCAAGTAACCTCACACAGGAGGACAGTGAGCCGTCCACCTCTACCGGTCCTCCACCTTGCAAAAGAGAAAGGAGAAGAAGAAAAGAAGAAGAGAGCGTGTTGCAGTTCCTGGAGGCAGAGGCGGCAAGGGAGGAGGAACGCTTTCAGGCCACACAGGAGAGCACCAAACGCTTCCTGGAACTTTTTGAGGATCTAGTAAAGAAAAGCTGAGATCTCTTTAACCTTTGATTATGATCCCAACATTTATATATTTTTGCTTTTAATTTCTTTCAAAATTAAAGAACATTAACTTGCTTATTATACAGTATATTGCAGTGTTGAGGGGGTTCCCCAGCTAAATGATTGATAGTAGTGATATATAGCAGCCCCCTTTCACATCACGATTGAATGAGTGATATCTTCACACTATTGTGGGCAATTAAAAGTATGGCTCATTTCTTAAGAAAATCCATGAAAAGCACACTTGTGGAAATGTAAATGAAACATTTAGTAGAATGACTACAGTACAAGACTCACTGAATTACAAGTCATGATTGATTGATTTTATTTGGTAACATTACCTTTAAAAAAAAAAAAAGAGTAAAGGAATATTAAATCCACACTCAATGTAATATGCTGGTTTAAGAGTCTTGTTTAATAGGGATCCGCAGCAACAGTCAAACCAAACAAACAGATGCGTTTCGGCACGCAGGCCTTTGTCAATGTAGGAATTTTTAATTGTAAAACTATAAAAAAAAAAAAACGGTACAGCAACAAATATGCATCTAAAAATGGTGTGATCAATAAACTATTTAAATAAATGCTGTACTTAGTTAAAACATAGTAGTAGCCAGTGGGGTCCTGGATCACAACAAAAGCAACAGTCAAACACTTAGTTGAAAAGTAAGACTGGTGCATTTTTCGTGGCATTTGTCAGAAAAACGCACCCAGTCTGTAAGCACCCTAACAGCACACAACTAATATACAAAACCAGTGTAAGCTACCATAGTGCAAGCACACAACTAACATACAAAACCTACTGAGGTATAGTGAGCTACTATAGTGCATGTTTAATCACAAATTATTTGGTGCAAAAAAAAAGGCTATTAAATCAAAAATAAAATGTAACGTTACTACAGGACTAAATATGGGAGAAATGTGCTGGACCGGGCTTCAATTATAGTAGAGAAGACAATACCATACCAATAACATTCACCTGTGCTTTTTGAAAAACTGAACAATGCACTTCCCTATTTAGAGGTAGATTGCCATCCCAAATGTACCTGTAGCAGTGAAATCCTTCATGTTGATACATACGTAATCATTTTAACAATATAATAAATGTAGTGTTACAAAACTGAAGAACAGGGTGTACAGTAGTTATAAATAACAGCAGGCTTCAATTATAGTAGAGAAGACAATACCAATAACATTCACCTGTGCTTTCATCATTGAAAAACTGAACAATGCACTTCCCTATGTAGAGGTAGATTGCCATCCCAAATGTACCTGTAGCAGTGAAATCCTTCATGTTGATACATACATAATCATTTTAACAATATAATAAATGTAGTGTTACAAAACTGAAGAACAGGGTGTACAGTAGTTATAAATAACAGTTTAACATTCACAATGCAAATGGAGATAAACACTTCAAACTAAGACACTTAGTCTACAGTAATACAACAGTATGTAAAGTTGTAAGCATTCTTAAAGTATACGCTTGTTAAGGAAGTGGGGCATGATTTGTTCTCGGTTGCAAGTGCAGTCACAGGATGTAATCAAGGAAGCTTTGAGAAGGAAAGGACATGGTCACGTGACTGGGCTGCGCCATGACACTTTCATGGATGCTTTCATGGGAGCCAAACTACACCCGGAGGTTCGGCAGAATTCACTGGAGTCAATGAGAGCTCAGTGACCAGCTCATGAACAAACACTATTTCTGAATGACTGAGACCTTCTGGACACTTCTGGAAAACAACAAAAGACATATAACACATTATTGTCTGCTGTGTTGCTTTTCGATGTGTACACTGTAATTCTTAGGTAAGGTATGGTATCTAAAGAGCACAAAGTACCTTTCTGAACGTACCAAGTATCGCGAGGCCAAATCTTGCGATACCTCCGAGCCTGAAACAATTCCTGCTGCTGTTTAGATCCTCAGATAAAATTATATACTGTGCACTCTGTGATATCTCTTCGTTTATATTCCTGAACCGATTATATGACAAAGGTGTCAATTGTTAAAAAGTAATGTTTGTTATGAGCTGGTCAAGCTTGCTCCATTCACTGCCATGTATTCATTGAACTTCCGGTGTGAGTTTGGCTCCCATGAAAGTGTCCATGAAAGTATCATGGTGCAGCCCAATCATGTGACAATTTCCTTTCCTTCTCAAAGCGTATATCTATTCTACGTCCGAGCATAGTCATGGTAACGCCCCGCCTGCCTCTGATTGGCCTACTGACACTGCCTTAGCAGACTTTCCTCTGAGGTGGAGTATGCTGGATAGTCTTACTCCGTGGTGGGAAATAAATAAATAAGTACGATATAATACAAGGAATGACAGCTTGGCACGCGCGACAGTAACTTTTATGTTTTGTAGAAGAGGCAAACTAATATTATTGTTTATGCAGTTTATTATTTTACATGTGTACAGTGAAACATTATTGTACTGTAAAAAGGTATATTTTCCCTTGATCTTTATCTTTTTTTATTAGTTTACTATAATTAGATTAATACACGATAAGATAATCAACACTAACACTTTAATTTAGAACACACCAAAATAAAATCATACAAATATGCGTTCAATCAATCATCATCAATCAAAGCAAACGGCATAAACAATATTAGTTTGCCAAGCTGGCATAGCCTGGCTAAAGCCAGACGCGAATCAGCCGTTGGCAAAAAACAATTGCCTGCCGGTACACGACAGTGTGATTTGAGTCTGGCTTATTAGCCAGGCTAAAGCTGGCAAGCTGTCATTCTCTTGTACTTTCCCACCACGGAGTAACGCGTCTCGGAGGACTGTCTGGTGGGACATTTTTAAGAAGACAATGGCTTACATGATCATGTCTCTCTTTCTTCTTGTCTGAGGTCCTCATCATTAGGTGTTTGGGTCTGACTGAGCCCTCTGAAACATCTTGAGATTCCTGGTTAAGGAATCATCAGCTTTAGAAAAATATTAATTATTTTTGCAATATTCCGAATATCTAAATAAAAAAATGCTATGCTACTCATAGTTACCAGGAGAAAGTTCTGCGATTACGCTTGTAGTACAAGAAGGTACCAACAGCAACAGTAACAGCAACGATGCTGTTATGAAGAATGAATAAAGTCCAGCAGGTCATGCAGCCTCCTAAAGAACAGAAGACAGAGATAAAAGACCACGACACAAAAGGACAAAATGACATGAGTAACATAATGATTTTTACTTATTTTTAAAGCACATCTTGGACAGGCCCCAAGCTACATTTCCAACCTTGAAATTCCTCATGTGCCTATATGAGGTCGGCGTATCATCTAGCAGTTCCTATATCAAAATGTCAAGTGGAGATTGAGCATTTGCTCTAAACTATGGAATGTACAGTACTTCCTGAAGAGCTCAGATTAGCTGATTCTGTACCTTTAGCACATGCTGGATTGGCTTTTCTGTAAACGTCTTTGCTATATGAACTTTTTAAGTTACACATGCCAAGTTTGAAGTCAATGGGTCACATAGTTCTCAAGATTCACACAACAGATATGCAATCAGTGTATCCATGCATTTATAGAGATTTTTACAGTGTAAAGCGCACTCTGTAACTTCTGTTTTAAAAAGTGATGCTGCATGTGATGTATTGCCATGCTTTTTGTTCTTGCTTAATGTAAATCGCTCTGGATTAAGAGCGTCTGCTAAATGCCTAAATTGTAAATTGATTGTAAATTGCAACAAGGGCTCCATGACCAACCACCTTTAGACTGACAATAATCATAACCACGACTGGAATGTAACACAACCGCTTCTCACACTACTGCGTGTAGTCGGTGTAGGCAAACTCTCATTTAAATTGCTGTTATTTCCTGTTTGACTTATGACTGCTACGACACCGCCCTCTGTTTATGAGACTCCTGTTCTGACACGCACTTCTCAGTCTGTCCTGGACGGGTCTGCTTACTGTGGAGCACTGATTACTTTCTTCCATTCAGGGAAGCTTTGTGTCAAGGACACATAGGTAAGTGCCTTACGTAATTCTAATTAGAGTATTTACAATATGTCTAGGTGTGTGCTATTGTTTCATCACTACAACTTACTCTGGAGACTATGTTGACTCTTACTCTGTTGTTTCTCTCTTCGAGTCTTCAAGGCTTCGAGGCTTACCATTGTCTATCAGCATTGAAATGATCTCTAATATTGTTATACTGTTTGTGGCCTTATGCTTGTATTGCTTAGCTTTGTCCCCCTGCATTGTCAGTCAGTCTATAGTTAGGATGTTAACATTGTTTTAGCTATTGTTACTATTACTGTTAATATTACTATGTTTTAGCTATACAGTATGTAACTCTAGATCACGGTATTGATAGTGTGCATATTGTGCATCATGCTAATGGTCAGACTTATACAATGCAAAATAGTGTATAAATAAAAATGTATAATCAAAGATAACATTAGTTTCCATTTATGACAGCAGTTTCGATGTTGTGTATAAACTATGACGACACACAAGTTTTGCACAAGTTAGTCTTTTGAGCATGGCAATTTACTTACTTACTTACTCATGTGTTATTACTGTTTATTAAAGGTATAATGAAATTAAATGTTTTCCAAACTTTTAGAACATATCATGGTTATAACGAGGTCATACTTAATAGATGCCAAAACAAATTGTCCAGACCGACCCCAGTTCATGCAAACCACTGGTCTAGTGAACTTTAGTCATGTTTTCTTTTTTTTTGAGTAAGCTATTTTTTTCAGCCAGTATCAATTGTCTAGTAGTGTAATCCTGGGCTCTACACTCCCTCTGCCAACCTGGGGAGAGCAACGGACTGATCTCACGTTTCCTTCAATGCATGAAGAGTCCAAGCCACTTCTTTTCACCTAACAGGGGCCAGTTTCCCCGGTTGGATGTAGCATGTGGAAGGAACACGTTATTCCAACCAGTCCCTTTCCCCGCCTGGCAGTTTAGAGACCAGGACCAGACCAGCATGTTTTTTGTGAGGGTACCTACCCTAGGGGACACGGGGAGAACATGCAAACTCCACACAGAAAAACCATAGTCATGTTGATGGACGGAGTGCAGGCACATTTCTCACCAGTGGCATGGTACACATAGAGAGAGACATGTTGTTGTCCATAAGGGTTAGAAGCTTCACAGGCGTAGAGACCTCCCAGGTCAGAGGTGAGGCTGGTGAACTGCAGCCTGCATCCCTCTGCACTGATCCCAGCCCTGGGCCATGACTGGTTCACTCTAGAACAGACACACACCAACACTCGTGTCAGATCGCCGTATCTCACACAGTGTTATGTTTTGAAATGAAATGCTTGATAAAATGAACAACAACATCTATGTTTGGAGAAACCCCTGTATTGAGTGGCCATAGTATACTATTCCAAAAATGTATATCCAGGATTCAAATGTAGTTTCGGTCCAATGACATTCAATGTTTTTTTTGTTTATTTTATTTTATATTTTTTTTATGGAGGGACAGACAGTAGGCTGACAGGAAATGGGGAGAGAGATGGGGGGAAGACATGCAGTATTTAAACCCGTTTGTTGGAAACTACTGTACCTGCTCCAGGTATACGTAGCTTTTGGACTGGAGTCAGACATACATTCAAACACGTCTTTGGATGTTTCACGGATGTCCACTGGCAGAGGTGCATCTGTAGGAAAGCAGATGAAATGGACATGCTATAAATTATATAAAAGACAAATGACCTGTCTGTGATCTCTTTCGGGAAAACATGCACTACACATTGAGACAACATACACTTTGTTCCGCTAAGTGGTATAGTGTGGTTCAACAAGGACTTCACAGGAGAAAATACGGTTTATAAATAAGTGACTCCCTGTTGTTACAAATATGACAGTGTATTAGCTGTTAGGGCAAGGTATAACTCACAGTGGACCTCAATGGTGAAGGGTAGGGTTTCCTCTGTTGCCAGGGCTTGTTGCTTGACCACGCACTGGACGAGGAGGTGGTTGATATTTCGGGTTGATATGCCAGCCAAATGGCTAACTGTGGTGGTGGTGCCGTTCACATGTTGAGTGGAGTTGGTCACAACTCTCAAATCTTGAGAAGACCCAGTGTCCCAGGTCACATCTGCAGGGGGTTTGGCACCAGACGCTATGCAGCTTGCATATGCGACTAAATCCTCCCTCTCAACAAGAGCGGGAACTTCAACATTCAGGCTGGTAACTGGAGGGACTAAGCAAGTGGCACAAACAAGTAGACAAAATATAGCTGCAAGCAGCGATAAGGCGGGACAAAGCAAGAAGGCAATAAGAACAACATGCACAATAAGCCATAGAAACATGGAAGACTGAACTTGAGAAAAAGAAGGCCATACGTGTAATTGTGACAGGGTCGGTTTTAATTGGGGGGGGGTTCTTGAAGACTTGAAGATTTTAACTGTATTTTAAATGTGTAATAAAAAAGTTAATATCTCAATTAAAAGGAGAGAGAGAGAAGGAGAGAGAGATAGGAGGAGGAAGCGTTCCCATTTCAAAGAATTAAAAAAAATACTCTCGTCTCTGAGTTATTCTGACGGGAGAGGCACACGTCACACGTACACTGCAAAAGGGAATGGGAGCACAGCCGCACCTGTCAATCATTGTGTGTCGGAGCGCATAAATGCCATGGCCATTGACAATGCATTGGGTGCTTGAAGTTATATATGCCATATATTTCAAATTCAAAGTAATAAATAAATTAAAGTGTGCATGACTCCACAGTAAGGCGATTTTTTTAAACTGTGACGTGAGTATGAAGGAATAGGGAGGTTCCAACGTTTTATCACTTGAGTTTTAAAAGTTAAATATCTAAAAAACGAAACATTTCAAAGTAAAAGGTTCAGGCCTGTGTGTCCACAGTAAGGTGATGTTTTTAAATTGGGAATGGTGTCTCCAGGTATAAAGACGTTTTGACGTATCAAAATCCTCCATTGACTTCCATTATCCTTTTAAAAGTAAAATATCTCGGAAACTACAAAACATTTCAAATACTCAAGAGACTGCACGATTCCACAGTAAGCTGAACATAAACAAGTTTAAATGGAGTTTATAAGTGAAAGTCTGTAGGACGATTTAGGGGCCAAAGTTTTCTCTTGACGATGGGTTCGCTTACAGCGACCCCACAATTATATACACTAAAGTGTATTGTGCCTTAAACACCTGTTGCTAACTAAAACATAACATAGACATGAGTTATCTCCATTATACAATACTACAATATAAAAAAGGTATATTTTACCAAGCACAGTCAGAGTTATCTCTGTCCTGTATGATCCACTTGGGAAGAGAGTGAAGATGCAGGTGTAGACTCCTTCATCCAACAGTGTGACATTAGCGACATGGATAGATCCATCGTTTTCTTTTAAGCTCCCGATGAACTTGAATCTACTGTCATGATCATTGACGAGCTCTGGGCCGTATTCAGGAGAAACGGTGAAGAAATCATGAACTTTGCTGTTGTTTCGGGTTGTCTTCTTCCAAAAAACCTGAGCAATTTCTTCAGTTGCAGGTTTCTCAGTCAGTATGCAGGGAAGGGAGACATCCTGTCCTTGTACTGCCGTTTGTGTTCCTCCAATCACCTTGATACCTGGACAACACAATTTACAAGTTACAGTAGGTAACTTATAAAGTGCAAGATCTGATAGACAAACAGCAGATGAGATCTTATTTCACATCTAACAACTACACCTCTAGCATAATTACTCATTTATTTGACTCCTCCATGCAACTCCTACTGTGTGTGTGTGTGTGTGTGTGTGTGTGTGTGTGTGTGTGTGTGTGTGTGTGTGTGTGTGTGTGTGTGTGTGTGTGTGTGTGTGTGTGTGTGTGTGTGCACATAGTAGTTCTAGCATTCAACTTGGTACAGAAACGGTTTCACATACGTTTGTGTGTGACTGTGACTGTGTGTGTGTGTGTGTGTGTGTGTGTGTGTGTGTGTGTGTGTGTGTGCACGCGTGCAGCCGTGCACGCAGATGACTCTACGATTGTAATCAGCAGACATGACAGTCTCAACTCTCAATTATAGATTGATAGAATTATTAGATTGTGTTTTTTATAAGATGATAGACTTTTAAAAGACATCGATCAGTGCTGCTATGCCGTGCGCTATTCCATTTGCTCTGTTCAGTTTAAGGGTGCGTTTGGAAATGTGCACCCCCACAACCCCACAAGGCCACTGGCCATGACAATATTCCCTCCAAATTTCTCAGAGACTCAGCCATCTCTATAGCTCCAATAATCACCCACATAGTAAACCTCTCCATCAAACAGGGACAGGTCCCCCAAGATTTCAAACTGGCCAATGTAACCCCCTTGCACAAGAAAGGGAACAAATTAGACCCCGGCAACTATCACCCTATTTCTATTCTAAGCTCCATCTCGAAAGTGATGGAAAAAATAGTCTATGAACAGGTTGAAAAGTATCTTGCCACAAATAAATTAATGTACGAGTTCCAATCTGGCTTCAGAACATCCCACTCCACTGACACATGCCTTCTCTATTTGAGCGACCAGTGACCACATCAAACATGAGGTGGATGGTGGCAAATACTGCGGCATGCTGGTCATGCTGGACCTCCAAAAGGCTTTTGACACCGTGAACCACTCCATACTGGTTAACAAGCTAAAAGCAATTGGTTTCGATAGCACATCAGTGAGCTGGATGCAATCCTACCTGGAAGGGAGAGAACAGATGGTGGAGGTGAATGGAACACTGTCCCCCCCTCCCAGTGAGCTGTGGTGTTCCACAAGAAAGCATACTAGGGCCTTTACTGTTCCTATTATGCTGCAGTTGCAGTCACAACGACACGCTGATGTCATCATGTCGTTTACATATATTATATGTAAACGACATGACATCAGCTTGTGACTGCAACTTGTTCCTGTTTGCAGATGACTCAGCACTGCTAGTCTCAGACAGGAACAAACAGCAGGTTGAAAAGGCCCTCAGCTCTGAACTCGGTAGAATCTGCACCTGGCTCGCTGATAACAAACTGTCTTTACACCTGGGAAAAACTGAATCCATTCTCTTTGGATCTAATAGTAATCTCAGCAAGGCAAATGGCTTATTGGTTAGAGTGGGTGACAATGTTATTGTCGTATCTTTTAGCGTGCAGCAGTCCTGGAAAAAAGAAGCCAGGCCAGGATATCGATGTATGAGGTTACAAAGCAGGCAGCTTTATTTGCAGTAAAAACAGTCCAGCATTCAAGACAAAGCACAGAACAAAGGGAAGACCCTTTGTGGTTCTCCGGATTAAACAACACTCAGTAAACTCGATAGCCGAAAATGAGTTGACCGGATCCAGGACCCCGATAAACCCACTGGACCTGTCCTTATATTTGTAAACTAGGCCCCTCCTCTCCAGGACATGCAGCGCTCTTTCCGGTTGGAGAGAGGCGGGACCTAGGACAAAAGGAACCTGATCCGTTTTAACTGGGGCGCTAATTTTTAGATGATAAACCGTTTTAAAACTTAACAAAACTTAAATGTAAACTGTGAACAAACTTATGAACATGGTTAATCATACCTTAAAAGTATATGAAAACGGAAACACTTGTAGTTAGGAAATGTTTAACGGAACTATAAAATAAAACTGAACACTTTCTCTTAAGAGGTAAACTAACACGGTGGAGTGAAACCCTATATGTTCTTATCGTACATTTTAAAGGAGACGAGTTAAACTCACTATTAATAGTTAGAGTCTCATCTTTCTATAGTGACAGATTGTTAAAAAATAATTTGAGTTTAACCTGTGGAATAGTTTACAAATACCAAAATGGTAACAAAATGGTCTGATGGTCTGGGGTAAATTCTAAAACCTCTCCCCCTCCAGGGGAGTGAGCTTCAAAGGAGTTAGAAACAATGACCCTTTGTTTTCAGGTGTGAATCGTAAATGCTCCCTGTCTCTTAGATTTTGAGAGAGAGAGAGACTTTACGCTGTAGTGAAACAATTCAGTTTAGTCAGTTCATTTATCGAAATTATACGACATTATCACACGTAAAGATAAAATGACCTACCTAGGTTCCATCCTGGAGGCTAAGGCTAAAGCTAAGGCTTTGTATTGGGTTTGTGCTTGAAATGTAGGCCTACTGTAATTCTGCAAACTGTTAATAAATATTTCAATCAATCAATCACCGGGAGCGCACTCGCCTATTAGTTGCATTGCATTTGCACAGTGCGCTCAGTGTGCTATTTCCGAACGCGCCCCCTATATAAGGCTCCTGGCCTCTGGCTGGCCTAGATTGTCTAACGCCAGGGCTCCACTGGGCGCGTTGCGTCACGCGTGCGTGCGTCAAAAAACGAACCGGTTCAATTTTATGGTGACGGAGACGCGACGCAACGCGGGCAGTGGAGCCCTGGCGTTAGATGTACGAAACTACGAACTTCATTGGAGCCACTATGGAGCCGCAATGGACTAAAATCCTTAATGATCTCCAGTCCGAAGTAGGCATGGTTTGCTCTTGAGTCCTCCCTGGTCCTCCCCCGTCCAGGCTACAATCAGAGCCTTAGAAATAGACAGTTAAGTAAGTCACTATTAGACTAATAGACTATCTGTCTATCTATTATACGGCTCTGGCTACAATGACGATGACAATGTTTTTAGGTCATAATATATTTCGGCCATAGGGAAAGAGTCGAAAGACGTAGGCCTAATGCTTTATTGGGTCGTCCACTCACAGTTAACAGTCTTTGTATTGAGTTGTGCTTGAAATATAGGCTACTGTCTGTAATTCTGCAAACTGTTAATAAATATTTCAATCAATCAAAAAAACTTACTCTGAACTGTATTCGTCCACATCAGCCACAGTAGCAGTGCAGTTTTTCCACGTCCACGACATGGCGTCGCTTTGTCTTGACTTGCTGCGTCCGACATTTCATGATGTGACAATGTTTAGTTGTCCGAAATAAACGAAACCAAAACGGTTGTCTCATCGAAACCTACGGTAAGCCAAGCCTTGACGGAAAACGAAATCGAAACGAGCGTCAAACTGAAACCAGTGTCTTTGTCCCGCTCTGGACATGTCCAGGATAAGTGATTTAATTTCCGCACACATTCAATTCAATCCCCCCCCCAAGACCCCCCTCTCTGGGGCCGCGCTTCTGTTGCGGGGAGGTTCCCAAAAAGACTTCCCAAAACAAACTGGTCAGGCTACTACTTGACCTCACTCCCCGGCCGAACCCATCTCACCCCTGCCCACTTTGACAGGCTGGAATGGCTTAGGGTTGACGACAGAGTACAGCACCTTGCAATGGGTCTCGTCCACAATATTCGCTACACCACCAATATACCCATGTACCTGTCTAAATACTTCCTTAAAGGTATATTCAGTGATTTCACTCAAAAAACCTTAGGTTTAGTTTTTGGCTGGGACCTAAGCCTTTCATCCAATCAGGATAGAGAGCCAAAAACGAAACCTAAGGTTTTTTGACCCCCAGGGGACCTTATATGGTCAGCACACTCTATAGTAGAGAGGATTATCACAACAAAACAAAAGTGATATTTGAATTAAGTGAAATCACTGAATATACCTTTAATGTCAACACACCCACAACACCAGAGGGAGTTCAACAAACCATGTGCAACCCAGATTTGGCACAAACAAGGGACTAAATTAATTTCGCTCCTATGCCACCAAAATGTGGAACGCCCTACCAACAATCATTAAGACATGCGAATCCCTTGACTCCTTCAAAACTGCTCTCAAAGGGCACCTACGGACGGCTGCAATTCGAAACCGTAAAATCTGAATCCCCCACCCACCCCTGTTCCCCCTCACTGTATGTTTCTTTTTCCTTTTTACCTCCTATGATGATTTCCTTTTGACTATATAGTTGTGTATATTCGTACGTCTCTAAATGTTTTGATGAATTGAAAATGGTGGGCCCTATTGCAAGTGTAATGCTTTATGGTGTCGTCCACTCACTGTTAACTGTTAATTCCGCAAACTGTTAATAAATCAATCAATCAATGGGGGGGGGGACTTTTTACACACAACAGCTCTAAGGTATATTAATGACATAGTAAAATGTTGGAAATTAGTGGAATTCCCCTTTAACCAGACAGACGGCGCCCCTCAAACAATAATAGAATGTCTTAACACAAATCTTCTCTTCTGGGAGTGGGGGGTCCATGGCACAAAACAAAACATCAGATGGGGGTCTGTGGCCAAATACATACATTTTTCGGGTCCTTGGCCCGCAAAGGTTTGAGAACTACTGACATAGGGCTCCATCTTGCGCCACCCCTTACCCCTTATCCCTAAACTTATTTGCCATTTTTTACTATTTTAAAACATTTAAAAATAGTCCAATCTACATAGACACGTTGTTAGCTTGTAGATCGGCTATTTGTACTATTTTAAAAGGTTTTAAAATAGTAAAAATGGCAAATAAGTTTAGGGGTAAGGGGCAAGATTTAGGGCATAGAGGGCTCCAGATCTTGTCACCGCTAAACCCCTTATCTCTAAACTTCTTTGCCTTTTTTTACTATTTAGCTAAACATTTTTGAATAGTTAAAATGGCCAGTCTACAAGCTCACAACATGTCAATGTAGATTGGCTAGTTGAACTATTCAAAAATGTTTTCAAAATAGTAAAAAAAAAAAAAGAAAGGGGATAAGGGCTTTAGCGGTGACGAAAAAGAGTCTATAGACTTATCTATTTCTTTAGTCGTCCATGCAGGCGACTGGCGTCATAGCTACAGTAGGCTGCTCACATTATGAGGCCTGCTGAGATCCACATGAATCACATTGTTTCAACAGTATGTGGTTCCCAATATTCACATCATTTCATAGGTTGGAATGAATGTACCGGTATGCTATTTTCAGGCTACTGTTTGTTAAGATTTGATGGCATATAATGTCCTCATTTGTATGCAATACTGCTATATATATAATGTGTAATGTTATGATTGTGCCACTGTGAGGCGTCAAGACACAAGGTATAGAATGCATGCCTGCCTCCTATGTGCAGATGTCCTAATCACATTCATATATGAATACCACCTGTGTGTGAAACAGTTCACTTCAGTGAGACTGATGAGTGCAGCCCTTCTAATAAAATATGCCAGGCTTGGCTGAATGGATTCTTATCTCCATGTTTTCTCCGAATGCAACGTTAGCTGCAAAACTACAGCATAACTTAACACTGTTAAGTATCTACTAAGCAGTAGGGTTACAGTACTAAGAACTAAGAAGTATAAACAGTATGTTGTGATTTCAGACCTTGGCCCCATCCAAAATTGCATACTAATATACTAGGGATGTGCCGATGAGACATTTTGGGCGAAATCGATATCCGATATAATTAATTGCCGTTATGGCCGATAACCGATATATGCTCATTCGGTATTGAAAAATTATACAAATTTTGTCCATTCTGAAAAATACATGTAACAGTATAGCCTATCTGCACTGCAGGCTTAGGCAAGTCAGATTTAACTTTAATACCTTTATCTTTAATATTGTGAGCTTGTAGATCTGTTCAAGCTGTTACTTTGGGCTGGTTTATCTGTAAAGACAGACCGATTAATTGGACCGATTAATTAATCGGTCTGATTGATTAATCGAACTGATGCCGATTAATCTAAAAATAACTCAAATCGGCCGATACCGATGTGTTTGCAGATTAATCTCCCATCACTATAATATACTATTTAGTATGCCAAATTACTTTTTAGTACGTCCAAAGTAAAACCCTACTGCGTATAGGTGCTAAATAGTAAATAGGCAGATATGCCTTAACATGTTGTATGATAGTTTGTGGTTTTGGGCCCAATTTGTTTTCTATGCCAAATATGAATAAATAAATAAAAATGTTAACATTCAATTTCCCCTTTAGGTATAAAATCCCACCAATGCTCTGCCACAACTTGTAGCATACTAATAAATGTAACGTCTACTTAACGCAGAAATCAACACACATGCACAAATGCAGCATGACTTTTATCAAAACACAATGGAGTTCATTATGTCTTGAGAACGTCACAGACTGAAATGCCAGGATTAGAGTTGCTACTGTAGGTGTTCAAATTAAAACGGCATGCTGGAGTTGATTTCAGGAGTTATCCATTTGTCAGAGAGAGAGTGTACAAATGCAACCAAGTGGACCCAACGGACAATTTGGTCACATTTGTAAACTCTCTGTGTTATGTTAACAGTATTTTACTGTGCACCTATACGTTAGGAGCCATCCCTTTTCTGTTGGAGATATGGGATGCCCTTTGGCCTCAGCGTCACAGACTGCCTCGCTGTATGGCTGAACTAATCAGAGGTTAAAGTCTGCACTGTGGCTCTCAGTGGAGTCACAATGAGCAGTTTGTTTTCGTTCACTACTACCCGAGCTCGTCTCGTCGCGTTAACAATACCTCGTCCAGTGGACTGCTTCCTCTGCTCGGACCCTGAACATGAAGCTTCAGATTGCCACCCTGCTGCTCCTCTGCCTGTCGGCGTCTATGTGTGCTGTGCTCTACAGGCCTCAAGTAGCCCCCGAGGAGCGGGAAAGTATTGCTGTGGAGGCCCTGGTTGTGGATGCCGCTGCCGTAGAAACCGTGGAGAGCAACGGTGCCGTAGCAGACGCACCTGTAGCAGAAGCCCTTGTCGATGGTGGGCCAGGGGCTGAGGAGGCTGTAGCTGCAGAGCATGTAGCTGAGCCTGATGTCCAGTCTGAGGACGTGCCAGAAGCTGTCGTTCCTGCTGCCGAGGAGCCTTCTGACGAGAAGGTAGCTGTAGAGCCTGCAGCCAATGACCCTGCAGTGGCTGAGGAACCTGAGATGAACAGCCCTCTGGTGGGGCCCGACACTGATGCTATGATGGAGGGTATGCCTGCTGCAGATGAGCCAGTTGCTGCAGATGTCCCTGAACCGGATGTCCCTGCAACAGATGTCCCCGAAGCAGTTGTTCCTGAAGTAGACATCCCAGCTTCTGCAGATGTCCCTGAACCGGATGTCCCTGCAACAGATGTCCCCGAAGCAGTTGTCCCTGAAGTAGACATCCCAGCTGCCGCTGATGACCTTGCTGCAGATGTCCCCGCCGCAGATGTCCCAGCTGCAGATGTTCCAGTAGATAATGTCCCTGAAGCAGATGTACCCGTCCCAGAAGTCCCTGAACCAGATGTCCCAGAAGAATATGTCCCCATTGCAGAAGTCCTAGAATCGGATGTCGCTGAACCAGATGTGACTGATGAAGAGCTGGCTCAGATGATGCAGGCTCTGGAGGAGATGGAACACTCCTTTGGGGACGAAGAGGAAGAGGAATCCAGCTGGGGCTTCGGTTCAGTCAGAAGTGGTTTTCAGGCTCTCAACGGATACTTTAACTCTCTGGTGGAGATGGTTGGAGGGGAGGACGGAGTATGTCAGTACCGCTGCAAAGATGGTACAGTATGTTCGAGCCAGTTGACTGTGGATGTTCTTCAACAGCTGTAACTTTGTTATAGTGCCTTGTCATTGTCACATAGTAATTGCAGTACGGTTTTTCTTATTGCTAAATTGTTAAATCTATAGATGGCCTTTGTCATGAAAATAAGTTAGGCCTAATGTTCTTGACACACCAAGTGTTTTTCCTTTTTTCCTGTGATGGCTGTTTATCTGTGATTGATCCCTTTAAAACCATGGTCTAAGATAATTGATAAGGCCACATGGCTTCTGAGATTACATGTTACATACATTGTGGTTATCAGTCAGGGAGGCAGCTCTGTGAACACATTGCTAGAAGTTACACAATTCACACAAAGCTGCTCTAACAGGGGTTATAGTCTATAGATAAAGATGGGTACATCTTTATCTATGAATACACTGTGTACGTGGCATTGTAACACCCTGTGTGAACGTAATCAAAATCGATTGAGGACAATCGTAACCCATTTTGGGCGGGGTGTTTTAAGCATTGTTATACTTTAGCCACAAGCTTGTAGGTCTGCTATTTTTGAAAAATCGTGAAAATGTGTTTTCAAGTGTGTTTTTAACTCAAATCTTTGCTTCTGGGGGGGGGGGTCGGAACAACATATTTTCAGATGGGGGTCGGCGGCCAATTACATAATGTAGGGTTTATTTTTTTATTATCTGGATTTAGAAGACATTTGTAGAATCGTTCCCAGGTCAAAATGGGTTAAAGAGGCCTGAGGCTATGAGGATTACTTAATTAATGCACCTCAGGTATTCGGCCCCTTTACCAACTAAACTAAATGGAGCCTTGCTGTTTCCACAGGTGAAACACCTCAGCCTCGCCCTGACTTCCAGATGCCAGAGCCTGATGGCTGCACTAACCCTCTAATGGGATTCCAGGTATACGACAATGTATGTGAACTAACTAAACACAATCTACTAACACTATCAGGACAATTACTTGATGAATGTTTAATACTTTGAGTGAACATAATGTAGTGTATACTTTTAAGTTCCTTTTTATCAGATTGAAAACAAAAATTTCCACACTCAAAACCTACCTTTTCAGACTCACATTCCCTGCCTAATTCTAATCCCCCCATTCTACCTCTTATTTTATTTTTTATTTTGTCTTTGAATTCTTAGTTTTTAAACTTTTTAGACAAGTTTTTACTAGCAAAGTTTTATTTTGTTTCTGTAAAGCAATTTGGAGTACGTACTACTTATAGAAAAGCACTGTATAAATTGCACGCATGTATTATGTATTAGCATTATTTGTCGAGGTTTACTTAAGATGAATGTTTTGACAATTATTTGACAACCAATGGGTTTCAGGTCCATGTCCTTCTGACTAACCTCCCACGGGGCAGCACACCGGCTAAACCTAACTAACCTTAACCCATGTCTAACCAATGACTAGTGTAAACTAAGTATGCACCCCAAGAAGGGTACATTAATTGCTTGCTTGTTAAAATTGGGGGGGACGGGGGACGTGGGGAGACAAAGCTCTGATATTATGCTTAGGAAATGCTGCTCCAGCCTTGAATATAGGTGCTGGATTCTACTGAGACAATGTTTTCTTGAAACAGATTGATCTGGGAGTCCCTGCGATGACCAAGTGCTGTGACATGCTTGACATTTGCTATGACACATGTGGCACAAGCAAGATCCGCTGTGACTCCAAGTTCCGTTGGTGTATGCATGGAATCTGCTCTGACCTTGAGCAGAGTCTGGGCTTTGTTTCAAAGGTCCAAGGTAAGATGTTCTCACAATGTTTCCCACTAAGTTAGCCATAGGTATTATCATTTAGTCAAGACTGTATACTGCATGGTGGAAATGTGACTTAAAATAAAGTATAAATGACTTTAAAAGTTAAAACAGTGGTTCTCAAACATTTTCATGTAAAGGACCATCACATTGATATGTGGCCTATTTTGGCCGCAGACCAGCATTCTGAAAATATCTTGTGACAGGGTCACTCCCCTGTGAGGGAAGATATAGTACATTATCAAAATGTTCTCCACAGTATTCAAGATGTTTAAAAAATAGCAAGCTCATAACATGTAACACTTGAAACACTTTGGTGAGCCTGTATATAGGTTGTTTTCAAACCTGTACAAAGTATCAAATAGGGTATAAATTGTTCTTCATTTAGCTGGGGACCCCCTTGAGTCCCTATTTGGAGAACCACTGTGATTGAAAAAATCAAAAATACCAAATATTTACATTAAACCCTGTTCCCCCTCCCTTCCTTTGTGTCTGTTATCAGCATGCGAGTCGATGGCTGATGTCTTATACAAGACAGTGTCAACCCTGGGCTGCAACCCCTACATGAACAGCCAGAGGGCAGCATGCTACTGTGAAGAAGAGACGAGGGAAGAGCTGTAGAGACTGAAAACCAGTATTCCTCAAACGTTTGAATTTCAAAGTCTCCCTTTAACTCTGACAGTGTACAAATGGACCCTGACAGGTCCATTTGGTTCCATACGTACTAGGGATGTGCCGATGAGACATTTTGGCCGATATCGATATCCGATAATTAATTGCTGTTATGGCCAATAACCGATATTACCGAACTTTAATACCTTTATATTTAATATTGTGAGCTTGTAGATCTGTTCAAGCTGTTACTTTGGGCTTGTTTATCTGTAAAGACAGACCAATTAATCGGACCGATACCAATGTTTTTGGCGATTAATCTCCCATCACTTTACGTACATTGTCAGAGTTAACAGACTTGGAAGGAGCATTTCAGAACCCCAACCCCGAGAATCCCTGCATCCCGCTTTGAGAACCAACCTTAAAGTTACTCATTCAACTCACACACAGAGAGACAAATTACAGAGTCTAAGTCATGTCCATGGAATACATATTTATAGACTGTTTGACAAAGAGAAAACACTGTGCATATTTAGACTGAGAACAAAGAAGCCTCTCTGAGTTCACTTGCTTTAGAGCAGGGGTGCCCACACTTTCTTGACTTGAGAGCTATACTTTCAAAATTAGCTCAACAAGATCTACCCGCCAAAAAAAGAATATTATACCATTGCTGAAAATAGTTTAAATATGGAATAGCAGAGCTGGCGTTACATATAAGACAAATGCACTTGGAAATAGAGGTGGAGAAATGGAATAGCTAGGGTTTTTTGTATTTAATCTGTAATGCTACAGTTTGCGACGTTTGTGCACAGCAACTCTCTTGAAAACAAAATAGTGGGTTTGAGCTGACAGGCCCTTTTTGATGTCAATCAATCAAGTCGCCTTAATTCAAGTGGTAGATGCCAAAAATAGTTTTTTTTAATACTTTTTAGGGGCATGTCATGTGATCTACCTGCACAGCCCTTGTGATTTTGGGCACCGCCGCTTTAGAGAGTCATGGTTAGTGTGATATTTTCTGGTTAAAACTAAAACCATTAATCATTGCTATAGAGTGTTCATTATTCAGTAACAGATGTCTCCTTGACTCTCTGGTTCTTTAATAAACAGAAAATACATTTATAGGTTGGTTGCCAATTTCATCCAATCAGGAATGAGTACTCATTTATCATCTTCAATGTGATAGTGTTCCAGTTCCAATTCTGTCTGCTCATTCATTTGTGTCTTCAATATCACTTGTTTATCCTGTTTGCTATCCCAACCTGAAAATTTATTTTCTTTGTTTTACTAAAGAGCTGGCAAGGCCCCCTGTTACCTATAGCATGACTATTACTATCCATTTTACATATTTCTAACACAAAACTGTCACTTACTGCAGGTCTCATATGGTAAATGCAAATGAGGGTGACTTTGGGTTTTGTGAGTTTCATTTCATTTTGAATGTATGCAGTATTAGAATATATCAAGTATTCAGTATCTGAATATGGCTAGGCTACTCCTTTTTCAGAGTATTGGTGCAATGCTCATAGATGCAATATTCTTCAAACATATGTCTGTTCTATGTAATTTTAGCACAAGGCTATATGACCTCATTAGCATATTGTTTTGATAACCCCACTGGCTATGACCTCATTAAAATAAATTATTTTTGATAAAGATGTACGTGATAGATACTGCCTCTGTGATATGGATTCATTAGAGTGAGGCTCAGTGTTGCTAGTTTGTATTCAAATTAATCAACTGAGCCAATAGTTTCATGTAAATCGTCAGTGTCAGGTGGAAACCTCGTATGTCCAAAACCTTTATTATTTAAAAATATATTTCATTAGCCTCATAGCATAATTAACTACCGGTACATCGCTTTTAGGCCCAAGTAAATTTACAATTTTGCCTAACTCCACTCTCCTAACACTGCTGGCTATGTCCTCCTAAGCCAATCAGAATGCTTGTTCACATTCCAAAACTTGGGGGCAATAAGCCAGGGTGAATCAGCACAGCAGATATAAGGCAGATAAAATATGACTTAGGACATTACGAAAAAGCACTTCTTGCCTAAGTCATCTCTTTGACATAGGATAGTGTTTTCTTTTGTTCTGTTTTTTGTCTTTTCCGAAAACCTTTAAATAGATAACATAGGAAATTATGCTATGACGATAACAATTAGTCATATTTGTAGATCTTCTATTTTCACCATTTCTAAATTTTAGAAATGGTGAAGACAGAAGATAAGACAACTATGACTTACTGTAGGCAATTATGCTATTAGTCAAACGATTTATAAATAGCGACAAGCTTTTAGATCTGCTGTCTTCACTTCTTATGACACGACGAAGTAGGACATTAACTTACACATATATACATGACCTTTGCTGTGTGTCACTCACTCTCATAGAGCTATAATATAATCGTCACTCTCCTCTCTCTCTCCCTATTTACTGTCAGCGAAATATGGAGACAAGAGGTTTCTGCCCGAGAGCTACAAAACGTACAATATTGTCTATTACTGCTGTTTCCATTTGTAAATGTAAATCTATTAGGTTATTCTTCTGTGAATAAATGCATTACTAATTGTAATTTGCGTGGAATGATTTAGTGCGCAGTGCACATTAGTTGCTTGCGTGCAGAAGTCCAAGAATATTGTTATGCCTGATTAAATACAGACGTTTGAGCTTGTACATCAGGTATTTTAGGTTGCATACCTCTGTCATATAACAAAGTTTGAATCAGGCTTTAGTCACACTGCTGTTTCTTTTCCATGTCACATGAACGTTCTCTATAAACAATACGCTACAATTTGGAAATGAGACATTCTAGAAGCCAGTAAATTGCTGTAAAATATAAACAAATTTCTTGACCATGCCAAATCTGAACGGAGGCCACAGTAATCAAGCTTGAGACATGCATCCAACAACTGTGACCTAGAAAACGATGTTGACCGGTTGTAGTTATAAATGAACTGCAGCACTGCTCTCCTCCAAATGATTTCTAATAGAAATGTCAGTCACTTTAATGCAACCAAATTGTGCAGCCAGGCAAAGTGGCAAAGATAGCCTTAGCTTATAATGTATGATTAACCAGAAATGCCTCAAACCACAGCAATATATGGCTTACATTGGGGATTGGAGTTTGTATACTGTTGCATGTTTATGGGGCAATGGCAATGCAGTGAGTGTGTGTGTGTGTGTGTGTGTGTGTGTGTGTGTGTGTGTGTGTGTGTGTGTGTGTGTGTGTGTGTGTGTGTGTGTGTGTGTGTGTGTGTGTGTGTGTGTGTGTGTGTGTGTGTGTGTGTGTGTGTGTGTGTGTGTGTGTGTGTGTGTGTGTGTGTGTGTGTGTGTGTGTGTGTGTGTGTGTGTGTGTGTGTGTGTGTGTGTGTGTGTGTGTGTGTGTGTGTGTGTGTGTGTGTGTGTGTGTGTGTGTGTGTGTGTGTGTGTGTGTGTGTGTGTGTTTGTGTGTGCGTGCGTGTGTGTGTGCGTGCTTGCGTGGGTGCGTGTGTGCGTGCGTGCGTACATGCGTGCATGGATCACTACTACCCCCCTCCCGGGGAACTCCGGTCAGTTATAAGTATAGGGTTTAAGTGTCTAGCGGTGCTTCACTGTGGTTTGCCAATGGCCTGGAAGGGTGGCAGCAGGACGTTGTTGTTGTCAGGGCTCAGGCAAGATGAAGATGGGGCCGCCACTGAGCACACGTTGGTCCTGGGGCCCGTTGGCCCTCAGCCCCCGGCGCACGCGCCCCGTGCAGTGTTGAGTACAGCGGGAGTCTCCTTCCACGCACACCAACACATGACAGTGCAAGAACACCTCCTGTGTCTCTCACACACACACACACACACACACACACACACACACACACACACGGATCAGTGCTAAAACATCGCGTCTGGGACCGAAACTCTCAAGTACTTTCTTAGCGATTATTCTATTGATTACTCTTTCGATTAGTTGATTGATCAAGAAGTGCATTATTTATATCTTTGCTGTATATGTTCATGGTGGGTTTTGTGAGGCTATATACTTGTTTATACGTGTGGTTTCTTTTAGCCCGCCACCAATCTGTATGGTAATTAACCTGTGATGTAATATCCCATAAAAGCCATCTTTTATCTGCAATCTTGTTAGCCACCCTGATGAAGGCATTTGTGCCGCAACACGTAGGTGCATTAGCCACTTTAAATGAAAGTCGTTTGATTTTTCTACAAGAGTGCCTTGGTCCTTTTTGCATTATACAACACTGGTTTGAAATATAATTCTGCATAAAAATAGTGAAGCCTCTACATTTCTACACAGATTAGTTTATGCATTAATATGCAGCACAAAGAGTGAGACCGGCCAGTTGGCTCTCAGCATGCTTCTCTCACTCACACGGCTGTCCTTGCCGATGAACTTGAACACGGGGACCTGGTAGTGTTTGGAGAGTTGGTCCTTGGAGGTATACTGTCTCACCGTGTCATCTGAGATACAGCTGGGTGGGGAGAGGTTAATCAATATCTTAACACAGAGATTCTCAAACATTTTAATGTCAACAACCTCCGGCTCCATAGTGTATTATGTATTTGGCCGCAGAGCCCCATCTGAAAATATGTTATGCCAGGGACCCCATAACATCAGATTAATGTTATTAACTAATTTAGCTGGGGACCCCTGGGGACAACCAGTGTCTTAGCACAATACCTAGAGATCCTAAGTTTGTATTCTTTCCTAACAAGCTGTTATTTCATCACCATTAGCTGCCTTGGGGCTTTTGAGCCGTCGTGCTGCTGTCACAAACCTGGAAGTGCATTGTTTGTCCTGTCTATAGAAAAGCAAAAGGAGAGCAGTCCCTGTGGATTCGGGCGGGGGATGACATTAAGCCAGCACTGAGTGTTTCCCATTTGCTTCTGATAAGGCGTGTTTTCGATTTCTCTACCTAAGCCACATTCTTCTGCATCTATTCTGTTGTTTGCTCCCAACATTAGTTGAAAGAACAGTGGCATTTTTCACTAGATATTCCTCCGAGGGGAATGGAGATTTTCTGTCCTATAAGCATCAAGGTGCTTATTTGAAAGCCTGGTGCAGTAGTAGGACACATACAGCCGTTGCTTCTGGACGTGTTGGACATTATTGAATTGTTGGAGTCTGTACACATAGCAGGCCTGGAAGCTGCTGCTGGGATTAATAACCAATACTACTACTGCCATCGTGCAGCCAGTAGGGAAGCTGGAAGTACCCTCACTAAAAACGCCGGGGCAACGCTCCACACGTCCCAAACGCTTCTCCCTTCTGGCTCCAAAACTGTGGAATGCACTTCCCATTGCAGTCAGAACTGCAGCATCACTCCCAATCTTCCGCCGTAGTCTGAAAACCCACCTTTTCAGACTCCATCATGGCCCATAGCACTTACCCTACCCCCTTAGATAGCATTTCTGTAGACTTAGATAGCATTTGATACAGACTTATAGCATGTTATGTAGACAGCACTATAATTGTATGTAGTCATAGCACGTCATATTACATAATTATGTATAGCATAGTATAGTATATATGTATAGTTTATATGTGATGATAAATGCTTTTTATGTGATGTATTCCCATGCTTTTTTGTTCTTGCTTAATGTAAGTCGCTCTGGATTAAGAGCGTCTGCTAAATACCTAAATTGTAAATTGTAAATTGTGCCCCATGAGCAAGGCACTTGAGTTGCAGCGGCTCAGGAGGTAGGAGCGGCCGCTTGGGAAACACAAGGTTCCCGGTTCAATCTCCCAGCTCCCCCTGGGTTCGTGTCAAAGTGACCTTGAGCAAGAAACTGAACCCTAGCTAATTGCTCCCGGTGAGCAGGTTGGTGCCTTGCATGGTTTCCGTCACCATCTGTGTGTGAATGTAATGCACATTGTGAAGTGCTTTGGATAAAGGCACTATATGAATGCACCTTTTACCATTATGCACGGTTTGAGAAACACTTTATCATAATGACCACATTGGGCGATATGGACACAATTAAATATCACGTTTATGACGAAATACCATGCAGCTAAATTCCATAATTTAGCTGCATGGGGACCACCTGGAACCTTCTCAAGGACCACTGGTGGTTCCCAGACCACTGGTTGAAAACCACTGGCTTAAGTGATTAAAACCAGGAAAAGACAATACTTATATCATATACTTATACACTTACAATATACTTACAATATCCAAAATCCCAGACGATAATATATAGTGTCATATCAATGTACTGTATGTCTATATCAATATAATATTGATGTATTGCCCAGCCCTCATGACCACACTATACATACATTGCCTGTTGTAATGCATCACATTCTGTGTACAGTCAATTGATAATACTCAACGTCGGGTCTAGGGACCAAATGTGTCGATATTACAGTGCAGATTGGGGTCCCAGAAATAAAAAGTGTATCAAATAGTGGCCTGTGGCCTCTAATGCATATAGCCTACAGTAAAACTGGGGGTCCATGAAATATATTAAAAAAGGTTAGAGACTCACTGCTCCATTACTCACCCGTCCTTGATGAGGTAATACTTCAGTGCCTGGTCAGCCTTGGGGCTGGGTGTAGCGAAGCAGCTCTCCACCAGCGCAGACAACCCCTCCACTCTCTCCCGGGGCTCCACTCCGAAGAACAGGGAGTCCTGTAGGCGGAGCTGCGGCGGGGCGCTGTAGGGCTCCGAGAACTCTGCACTCTTGAAGAGCTCCAGTGAGAAGGGGAAGACGCCCTCGCTGTGGCCGGCCAGCTCCAGGGCAGAGCTGCGCAGGGCGGCCTGGTAGCCGTCCGACACCTGGTACTCCCTGGGGAACTCGCAGGTGACGGGGAGCAGCAGCTTGCTGGTGCGGACTATCATGTCGCGGCTGCTGCCGGGGCTGGTCCTGGGGAGGCCCGTTACCAGGTTGGTGCCCACGATCTTGTCATCCGTTACCTGGGGGGGGGGGGAGACATTCAATTCATATAGTTTCACTGACATTTCCAGGAGTTTGTGACCTTGAGCCACCAAAGGTAAAAGAAAAGCCCTGTGGAAGGTGATGCGGTCATGGGGTCAGCAGACTCTCTCTCGAGACAGACTGTCGGCTCACAGTGCTGCGTGCGTACCCCTCCCCACACAGAGCAGGGGGCTTACATATACCCCCAAGGCCAACATCCTGAGAGATGAATAGCACTTTATCTATATTTGTTCAAATTAGTTCAACGCAAAATGCTGCGTTCAAGTTCAGGAGACTTCGTGAAAAAAGCAATTCTTCTGAATGCTGCCTTCCGGTATTAGCCTCGCGTTGCGATACTAATAGCCTCGGGGCATATGCATAATATGTAATAGGGGAGGGTGAAGTGTGGCTGCGCCAGGCTATTCCGGTATGGAAAGGAGTGGCATTTCTTTCATCATAATTTAATTTAATTATTTTTCTCATGAAATAATTTCATTCCATCATCGTAAATGCTGCATTCGTGGTCTGGAAAGGGCAGTTGTTTTACAGACAGGTATAGGGCCTTTGGTGTCTATATGTGTGCACGTGCCTGGGCACTGACCTCCACCACGGTGCCGCAGGTCTTGAGGCTGAAGCTGAGGTTGACGTGGGTTCCGTTGGAGACCCCACGGCACGAGGAGTTGGACAGGAAGAGGTCCAGCCCTCCGACCAGGTCCTTAGGGACTGACACTCTGATGGAACTGGAATCACACTGCACCGGCACTGCAGCAGCAGAGGGAAGGAGACAGACAGGCACGCTGAGGCACGCACGGTATGATGGGAAACGGTCCAATTACCTGCTATCTAGTGCATGTGTTTCTTTCTGTCTGCCCGCGGCCCGCCTGTCTAACTGTCTGCGAAAGTGCGAAGTCACTTGTGTGCCGCTGACGTTTCTGTCAGTCTCTCTTTTATTCTGTACATAATAGTATAAAGTACCTTCACACAGGTGAACTTTTTTTCTGAGACGCTTTGATAACAGAAAAAGTGTCTAGAAAAGTCTAGAGTCTAGAAAACAACAGTACAGTCCACACACACACATCGACAAACATGCAAACATTCAGGCATCTATTAACATATTAACACACACACACACACACACACACACACACACACACACACACACACACACACACACACTCACTCACTAATCTAAATCTCACCCTGACATTTGAGTTTATCCTCTCCCAGTTCCAGCCCGCGAGGACAATGGCACTGATAGGAGTCCCGCAGTGCAGAGCAGCCATGGCTGCAGCCTCCGTTGTTGGCATGACAGCCAGCTATCTCTGCACGGTGCAAGAAGAAAGAAAAAGACAACCCACAAGGATAATGCACGCCACGTGGTTACATTGCCAAGTCACCTCAGCACCACATGGTGAATAAGAACACAGGAACATTGCCTTATAATACCTTTGCAGTTGCGTCTATCTTCAGCCAGCGCGCGGCCAGGCCCACACTCACAGCGCCTGGAGCCTTTGGTGTTGACACACACCTCCGCACACCCCCCGTTGTCCTTCTCACATTCATTCACATCTGAACACGCAACGCAACGCAACACAACACAAGCCAACAGCATGAAATGTTAATGCTTGTAGTTTGGTTTCTACAGTATGTATACCTCCTTGGAGGTCCAGTTGAATGGAGTTTACCAGATCATGCTATCGTCAGTATGCTTAGCGTAAATGGCCAAGCTCATATGCCACACAGCAGTGACTAAAATACTTTCCTCTGACTGACGTAACTTTCTTTTACCAATGCCATTCATCTTTATCATCCATACTTGTAAGATAAATACCATATGGCTGCAACAGACATACAAGGGGGGCGAATGAATGGTCTGTAGCCAAAGAGCTGCCATTCATGATGAGAGTGAGGAGACATCATCGGCAGACAAAGTAAAAAAGAAGGCATCAGGCGTTTCTCACTGACACATTTGTTCCATGAGTGAACGATGTGACGGAGGAACTGTCGCGTGGCGCGAGCTTCTCATAGTGTATTTGTCACCCCTCATTAGCTGTGCCGTGTGTCTCCATCTCTGTGAATCCTCCTTAATACACTTCTTTCTCTGACTCCCCCAACTGCCATCCTACAGCTATAGCTGCACCCCTACTGCTCAACAGCCTCCCTCCTCCACTGCCATCCTGCTACAGTTCCACCACCCCCTCTACTGCCTGTCCTCCTGCCACCTCCCGCTATAGTGCCACTGTGCCAGTGGTGGGAAAAGTACTTAAAATGTAACTTGAAACTAGTAACCCTTTTGTTTTCTTCCAAATAATTGTAGTTGAGTAATAATAATATTTGCCTCTTAGATGCAATGGAGTAGAATAAATAAACGTACTGAAACGTACTTATTTTGATCTTATCAGCGTACTTCATCATACATCATCTCATTCCGGCCAATCAGAAGTCTTACGCAATGTTTGTGTTTACACGAACACTCAAAATTGTCTATTCATTGTCACTGGCACGCATTTCATATTTGTGTAGGACAAAGTTTGTGTTAGCTGGACATAAGAGGGGCTATCGCCCCAAATACCTAACATTTTTACTTATTATTAAGTACAGTACTTCAGTAAAATGTAATGTACTTAGTTACTATACACCAGCGCACTCTGCTGCCACCTCCCGCCACGGCCACCCTGCACCTCTAGACCATGAACACCACGGCCACCCTGCACCTCTAGACCATGACAAAAACAGATACCAGTACCCAAAAGGAGTGGGTACCATAATTAATTTATATGGTTAATATGGTTAATTAATTAATCCCCCTCCCCCGCTGGCATCCTGCTGCCACACTCTGCTCAACGTTGAGTCAGCAAATGCACACTCTAGCCTTTGTGTTAATTTAAGGGTACTGGGTACAGAGCATGCCAGCGTTGGCTCAGATACGCTATGCCCAATAATATTAGTCTAGAGTACTGTAGAAAATAATCACATTATGCTGTGGACTGTTGGCTTGTCGGATGCTGCAAATGTGTTGTTTCCATGGTGATATTGGGAACATTCCATAGAGATAAGCTATCACCAGGCATTAAAGCACGGAAATCTGTTCTTGTTGGCAAGCAGCGTACTAAACAGTATAAATAGATTGAAATGAAGATTCATCCTGAACATACATAACAGGATAAGTCACTAAAATCCATAACAAGTAAGCCAAACAAAACATTTAAATCATGTTTGTTTTGCCTTATTTCTCGCAAACCTTTTTTTTAAACTTTCCCACGCTGTTGATTCCCTTATCTCCCTGAGTCATGCTTAATTTATACTCTGTCATACAATGGCGTCTCTCACCCAAAATGTATACAGCAGTGGTTTGCAAACTGTTTAGCTCGAGACCCAAAAGATTAGACGTTTTGCCGTGGACACAAACTATAGTGAAAATATCAGACCTGCTAATTTCACTAAACATAGTTTTTTTGTTCGTTTTTTGTAAGGAAATTATTCAATTTTTTTATACTAAATGTTGGAATTGTTTTCAATTGATGAAAAGTTGTGACTTTCTTGATTGGTCCGTGACCCAAGCATGCGTCCCACTGTTTGGGAAATAATGGAATACATCTGTTTACCCGTTTACCTGTCATCCGTCTCTCTCTCTCTTCTCCTCTCAGACTCACCCAGACAAGTCTGTCCATCAGCTCCCAGCACAGTCCCAGGGGCACAGCGACACTCCGCTTCGGGACACTGTCGACCCCTGCACTCCACCTCATCACAGATGTCATAGAAATCTGCACAACACATACACAGACACTTAGAACCCCCCCAAAGATACGGTATGTTCCGTGCAAATAAGAAGCACACATGATCGACCCACTGAGTGACAGCACTGAATGCACACACAGTGATATCATCAGTGTTTGTTGATTGAACCCCCAACACCAAAAGGGGTTCCCGCCCAAAATGGGTAGGAGGATTTCACTTGTTATCTTATCTTCATAAAATTGTCCTGTAATTGAGCTGTAATTATCCTCACTAAGGCTCATTATTATAATTTTTGTCTTCTCACTCTGTATCTCAGAGGAGGGCTGTGGAGTGTGGACAGTTAAAAAAGCTGCCTACCAATGACATCATCGATGGGGATTCCAAGCTAATATGATGTACAGTAGACCTACAGCCTTTCTCTTCCTGGGAAGTTAGAGCATGCTGAAATAGAAGCCATTGTTCTAGCATCAATAGAAAATAAAATAAAAAGTTTGAAATGACCACCGATGATGATTCCAATGGTAACTGTCCACAGCTCACCTCATACCACATAGTTCGCACCATTAATGAGGACCTGGCAATTATATGAAATAAAGGTAGAAAATGCATGATGGGATACGTTACCCATTTCAACCTTATATCCAGCTACACTAATCCAAGACGATGGCGATGGAGTTCGAGACAGCTTTGTTCTCATGTCTCACACGCAAGGTCAAATGACTCTGCATTTTACACAAAAATTGCTAAGTACCCTATTGGCCTGAATATAACACTACGTTTTTTCCCAATGGAAATATCCCAAAAATGGGGTTGTATTATAATCGGGGACTATAGACTATTTGACATTCAATGTTCTTTTCCCACAAATGAATCTTGAAAAATGGGGGTTCATCTTATTGGGCACAATACGGTATTATGCGGAGGATGATAGCTGCTTTCACTTTTTATTTACTTTATTGAAAATTATTCAGGGTTTCCTCACCATTCATGCACTTGTACCATCTACAGTTAATAAACACCATGACACTATGTTATTGAGCAACATTTTAACCGGAAGTACTGTGATGCACATTACATCACTTCTTTTACACTATACAGTATATATATTTTTGTCGTGGCGCTAGAGCGAGTAGGCTACAGCCAAAAATGACCTAACTGTGTACTCTGTTTCTGTTTTCTTGTTTATAATGTCCTCCTTACTCACGGCCACAGTAGACATGAAAGCAGACGGAGGGCCTAGGCAGACGGTAGACGTAGTAACCCCTGGGGCAGGCCTTCACGTCCACACTGGCGTTCCACTGGCAGCAGTTGTCATTGAAGCTGGCGCAGACGGGACGGGTGACGATGCCGTCGCGAGTGTCAGGGTGACTGCCGTTGAGCCAGATGGGCGCGTGGGTGCCGCAGTGGTTCTCGGAGATGCAGAAGGTCGGCATAGCGTCACCCGCCATGCCCGTGAAGCGGTACCACTCTCCCGACACATGGCTGTCACACAGGGGCACGCCTTTGGACTGATTGACGTGGAATTCTGTGTTCCTCCAGGGCTCATTGAGGCTGATGTATGCGGAGCATGGGTCCAGGGCTGTGACATACAGAGGGAGGAGAGAGAGATAAACATTGAATTAGAAATAAAAGGCTGGGGCGGTGCCGGTTAAAAACAGAGATGCACAATTAATTGGCCAAGTAGGCCTATACTATACAGTAGCCTATATCTGTTTTAGCCGATATTTGGTTTTATTAGGATATTTGGGTACAAAGCAGATCCTCCAATTCATGAGCATGGCTAAACATTGTGGAGGAGATATTTGTAATGGAGAAACTAACTCACAACTTGAGATTGCAAGAGACTGTATTCTTTGAAAAATAGGAGAAATGGTCTGAATATAGGACCCAACAAGATAACTAACAATAGATATATTTATGAATGGAGTATGATGCTTGATAATGATACATTATAATGTATAATGATACAGTATGAACAACACTGTAACTGAATGAAAATCTGCAAAATAATTATAAATAATAAAAACTAGAACTGAGTGCCATAACTAGCTCTCAATGATGACGTAATAAAGATGTGGATTAATCGGCTTTCGATGGTGACGTATATGTCGATCAGTGTCGGGTGGATTAAAGGAAAGGTAAGTTGATTAGCGGTATACTGTGGTTACTTTGTGTATGCCCTGTTTGATGCGTAGGCTATGTATCATAGCAGCATATGACGTCAGGGTATAACTGGTATAACTAGCTCTCAATGATGACGTAATAAAGATGTGGATTAAAGGACCCAATGCCAGGGTGTAATTGGTTTTCGATGGTGACGTAATGACGATATGTTTTAGTGTCAGGAGGATTAAAGGTAATGCCCCTATGTATACATGTATGTATACATGTATGTAATCTGACACCACTGCCATAGTAGTCATTATCATGTCATACGCATACACATCAAACGGCAACATGGACGAAAACTATTACTTGCGCGCTCTGCTTGCGCAAGTAATAATAAGATGAAGTAATAAGTAGTACTGTAAGTGTGTGTGTGTGTGTGTGTGTGTGTGTCACTCAATGTAGGTCTACTGTACACACTTGGTTATTTATTTAACTACTTAAGCCCGCTGTATGTGCCAGCTGTCAAAAATTCGCAGCCAGTCAACCGATTCTTGTGATGACAGCCCATACTGAAGCTGTCAGAAATGTACCCTGTGCTCTTTAGATACCTCATTAAAATGATATATAATGTGCATACAAAGTGTGATATCTTTTATTTTCCTGAAGCGGTTATAAGGCAAAGGTTGTAATCAAAACAGTGTTTATTCATAAGATAATGCACCCAGTTCTCGTTTATTCTCTTCTTTATATACCCTTTATTAAGTGGTATTGGTCATGTCGTGGCCGACATGACACGACCAAAACAAGTGGAGGAGTCTATTTTCTTCAGAAATGTAAATTTTTATACATTCTGTACGGTTTTAGGCATGAGTCAGCATTTGTAGTCTTTCAGTCATGGGCTTGAAGAATGTTAAATGATTTCCTCCTACCGGTATTAAGGTTATTTGTAAGGTCACTCTTTTGTTAGGGTACAGGCAGCAGTCTATCATGTAAATTGAGCTGTCTACAGTTAATTTGCTCCAGGAGAGCGGAGGGAGCATGCTCACACAAACATGTGCCTTTTTTTTTGTATTGTGCCGATTCTGCCGAAGACGACTCTAATTATAAGATGACCCCCATATTACAAGACACATTTGTGGAAAAAGAACATTGAATGTCAAATAGTCTATAGTCCCCGATTATAATACAACCTTGTTTTTAAGGATATTTCCATTGGGAAAATAACTTCATGTTCATAATCAGGTCAATAGGATAAGTTATTTTCCTTGTATCCATCCACTGAACACCATACTACCATTACATATTATACAGTTCTATACCCCATGTTTCTATAGCCTACTGTAAATACCATGACAATGTAAAGCAAGCCTACACTTGGTCATAGGCCTACATTAGAACCATGGCTGACAATAGAAAAAGTGAAAAAAGTTAAAAACATCACGTCCATTTTTAGCGGTGACTTTGAAGCTACAGTAGTATAAATCATTCTGTACGTCCAAACATTTTTCAAGCACAAACCGAGAGCTGGTTGCAGTTTATCACGGATTGTGTCTGGTTTTGGTGATTATTAAGTAGTTCCTCATTTGGCGGGGAGCACTGGGGGCCACGCATTAAAAATAAATTAATCCGAATCTGAATCTGAATCTGGGTTCGATCGCAACGACCTTTTCTGCGTATCATTCCCAGTCTCTCTCTCCCTGTTTCCTGTCTCTATACACTATATATGCTATCAATAAAGGCAGAAAAGCCCCCAAAGTATCTTTAAAACTATATATAAAAATAATAAATAACCTTTGCAGCCACTATATATTAATGGCAAGTATTTCCTACATCTTTTTAAGTCTAAAGATCTGAACTAATTAACCCTTTAAAGTACAAAAATATACTTCCGGTACTCATGCAGAATGGCTCATTTTACATTCACATTGGATTGTAATTATTAGTAAGGCATTAATCTCTCCAGACAGATGTTCAATTTATAATGAATTTATTTTTAACGAAATGGGTTCCGACATTAGTAATGCATTATGTGTTCATCACTTTAATGTTACAGCTGGTAAACGTGGGGCTGATTTCCATTACTTTCTTTGCTGCTGCATGGGTAACAAATTAACAATGAATGATTTTAGTTTTGTTTGTTTGTATCTGCAAAGTAGCCTAACTAGTAGTCTAACTATAGCTGTCAAGTAATTGCAGTGGACAAAAAATATTATTTGCCTATAGGCAAGTACAATAGGCGCCATTTGAGTAAATGTACTTATGTCCTTATTTTCCACCACTGCCTGTATGATGGGGTGACCACCGCTCCGGTGGTGAACTGACCACCGGAGCGGTGGTTTGCTCTTCACCGCAGCTCAGTGACGTCATGCTGTAGTTTTGGGTGAAGCGGTGGTCACCCCTTCACCTAAAAGCCAGACTATGAATAGGCCTTAAGGCTCATACATAGTCTGGATTTACGGTGGTGGGGTGACCACCGAACTACAACATGACGTCACGAGCCGCGGTGAAGAGCAAACCACCGCCACCGCTCCAGCCCTTCTCTCTGTTTTTACTCACCACCGCTCAACGTTATTTCAGCTCCGGTGGTCAGCTCACCACCGGAGCGGTGGTCACCTTACCACCGAAAATCCAGACTATGAATAGGCCTTTAAGCCACTGTCCATCATGTTCGTCTGCCCAGACATTTCAAGGGCAAAAACAGAGCTCACCCATTCTCTTGGGAATTGGGACATAATGTCCCAAAACATGTCAAATTATATTTTTATTTATTCGTTTTTGTGGCTTTCGCCTTTATTTTATATTTTTGTATGGAGGGACAGACAGTAGGCTGACAGGAAATGGGGAGAGATGGGGGGAAGACATGCATTAAAGGCCATCGAGATTGGGAGTCGAACCCGCAGCACACTGCCAGGCTGAATTACCAGTCAAGGTGCTTGGACCACTGAGCCAACATGTCAACATGTCAAATTATTCATTATTAACACCACTTATTTAAAAACAAATGAAAATATATTATTAAAGGATTTATATATCTCTGCTGTCTGGAAGAAACCACCTAAACCTCCAAAATGTTCATTTTTCAGAAAATGAAAAAAAAATAATAATCCGGAAATGAAGAAAACCTTAAATTTGAAAACAAAACAATACTACCTCATCAAAGTTGTAGTTGTGACTTTATGTATTGTCAATTACTTGCATGAGAGGGGGAGAGGTGATGGAGTTGGCTGTTTTAGCAAACAGTTTGAGGGTCCAATGGAGTTAAGAGATTTTGTCCAAATTAAGCACTTTTTAATACTTTTCATTGGTTCAATACTTCCGAAACAACATACAGATTACAGACTGTGGGTGGGACAATCAATAGCACTGATTTATGGAGAATTATTTTTCTAAAACCTCAAAAATGGAGTTAGGTGGTTTCCTCCCGAACAGCAACGATATCTGAATCACATATGATTTATACAATGTTTTGGTCTGGTTTCCTTTTTCCTTTTCTGTTAAATGAAATGAACGGTGCTATAGTCACAGACAGTATATCACAAATTAATTTCAGCGACCGGCCAATATGTTTTTCAAGCTTTATGATTTGAAACACTTGTCTCGACCATTCTAATCTAAGCAACAGCTGTCTCCAACAAAGACGGGTCTTTATCTACCCAGAATGCCAATAGAATCTTGGCTATTTGTGGCGCATCTGGAGAACTAAATGAGACAGTTAAAGAAAGTGCTGCAAAGCAATTGATGTCATCCTTTTTCTCCATGCTCTCCATACCCTCCCAACGATCTAATTAAGATATAATTAAGCCAGAGGAAGGCGGCCTTAGTTGCTAGCCAAGAATGGGATTGTGTGTGAGGGCATGAGTGAGTGCTAATCACTGGACATCAGTAGAGGAAGTGGAACAAACAAATAGGAGAGTGATCTCCCAAGCAGTAAAGATCCTCTGACAGGACAGAATCCCAAAAATACAGCCATCATTCACTCCGATAGCCTCTTACCCTTCACTCTCTGGCCCTCCAACCACTATAAGAGACAAACTATCTAGATCCCTGATCACAGTGATCAATCCATGGCCTAGGTGACGGTGTAAAAAATGGGTGGTTTTGGAGATACACCTCTGACCAGTGCTTTGGCAGAGGACGCCGCTGACTCAAGTGGATGCATGCTAATTGAGGCTCTAAATCTTCTATAGGGGAGAAAGAGAGAGCTGCAACATAATATCATCATTAACGGAACACAGAAGCTTTCCGGTCTGTACAAATTAGGCATGTGAAGGCTAGCAATACTATGGATCACTTCACTTCATTGTCTTCGGAAGGGATCCATTGTTTGTCATGCCGTAGTAATCTATCGTGAACTAGTGTTGTGGTGGAGATAACAGTACTGTGCTAATGGTGGGTTTTGTCACTAGGTTCATCTCGGTGTGAACAACACTTAAGGCCAGCTGCTGATTCCATAATTAAAACAACAAAGGACTCTCTGCTGTTTCCGTCTCCTTTACTGATCTCTCCTTTGCAGCAACACACAAAGCAACACAGCTCAACAGTAGTGTTACTTTGTGTGTTTACCCTTTCATTTTGATTCACGCACACATCGCTTGTGAAGAACAAAGTTATTGCACAACTATAGTACTTCATCTCTGAGTTACTGACCTCCAAATGCACCATACTGTATGTCTGATATTGAGAGCTTGTCACCTGCTCAGCTTATTTCTTTCCCCAGACAAGACCTAACATACATACGTATAAATATATCCACCGTGATCAGTTACACTCCTGATTTTTAACTGTGCACAAAACTGCACATCAATTAAAAAATAACCGCTATTTTATTGCTCTTCCCCTTTTTAATTGCATTTTTATATTCTTAGACCTACTGAAGTTTTATGTCAACACCTGCACCAAGCGAAACTTGGTGAATAAAGTCTGAAGTCTGAAGAAATTGAACTAGAGTAGATCTAATAAATGGATCTTCATGTGATTTGATGCAGAGACGGACAGATTGACATGGTGACTACATACTACAGACATGTGCGACAGCACATACTATAGCACATATAGGTACACAAACAGACATAGTTACATATAGTACATATAGGTACACAAACAGACGTAGTTACTTATAGTATTACAATCAAAGGTTCTGTGGCTCCACTATCAAGAGGGCTACACAGGAAACATCCTTAGTGACAACTTAACATTATATTATGCATCATAAGACCACAGGTGAATGAATGGTACGGTACAACGGTAGTATAGTTTGTTTGCGCTGAGCCGATAAACCACTCACCTACAGCATAGTATAACTCACCTGTTTGTCGAACGGAAATGTTACACTCACCTATAGCTGGAACAGAAGGCGTTTCCTGTACCAGAATGGTCAGCAGCAACATTAGCATGATGGTCCTTCTCAGTTTAGAATTGTAATCCAAGCGTCTGTACAGCATGCATGAAGACCTTGTGATCCTTTCAGTTTGGGAAACAGGTCTTTATTCTGGGCCTCTTATCAGCTGGAAGAACATCCCTGACCTGTTTGTGTGTCACTGAATGTTTGTCCCACCTTGACCTCCTTGAAGTTCAGCGATAGGACCATCCATCCTCCCATTGTTCTCACCAGTGGCATGCACAGATAGACACTAGGGGGTGCTAGAGCACCCCCTGCCCTTTAGGCAATTTTGCTCTTAAAAAAAAAGGAAAAAAAAAGTTTTATTTTTTTTCTTAATTTGTAGTGTGGTCCATGGTGACATTGATCAAATCTTGATAAAAAACGCTTCTATCTACTATATTATTTAGGCCCCCACAATCTAAAGCTATGTTTCTATGTCAGTGGTTCTTCGATAAATAAATAAAATAGCAGACCTACAAGCTCGTAGCGCGCCACAGAGTGGCGCAGATCTACATGAGCTTGTAGATCTGCTATTTTTCAATAGCTAAAGCACCAAAATGGGTTCCCGCCCCAAAATGTGCTGCACAAGGTGCCCTTTTTTCACTTGAGCACCTGCCCCTCTAAATGTCTGTGCACGCCACTGGTTCTCACGTCTCCTCTCTCTCCATCCCAAACCCACACTGTAGTCTCCAGGGCCTGAGGTTTGACATCCATATAGCTGGATTTTCTCAGCTAGTGCAAAGAAGTGACCAATTATGAATGCATTAACTCAGTAATAACATCACATCTCTGTAAATTTATAGTATTTTATATAATTTTGTATTTCAATATAGAGTATAGCTTATTTTGTAATCCACCACCTAAACTTTATCACATTCTATGAAGGAAAATCAATCGCTTCAACAGTACTCCAGGGGCTCTGGACAATCAGTAAGGACTGTAAAACTAAATATTTAGCCTTTTGTGAGCAGAGCCAATACTTGACACCTGGACAGAAAATGCCAATGGGGGCATTCTGACCATCTTGAACGAACCATGAGGTAGTTCATGCATGTGTCTTAACTGGCAGCGCATATTGGAGCCACGGGTGAGTCTTTACTGGCCACGTATGTGTCTTAACTGGCAGGGCATGTCGGGGGCACGGGTGAGTCTTAACCGGCCACGTATGTGTCTTAACTGGCAGAGCATGTCGGAGCCACGGGTGAGTCTTAACCGGCCACGTATGTGTCTTAACTGGCAGAGCATGTCGGAGCCAGAAGAAGAAGAAATGCGTTCTGGTAAATCAAGTTTACCAAGGGTAACTGGACTAAGCATCAGATACTTGTTTACAGCCAGGCCCACATGGAGCATTTCATGGTAGTGGTTCAATGCCTTGTCCAAGGGCACTTCAACGGTGGTAATTTTAACGTGTCGGACCGCTGATTCGAACTGGCGACCTTCCGATATCTAGCCCGCTCCGCAATCCACTCGGCCACCGCTACTGGCCATGCATGTCAGACCACTGGTATGTCGGACCAATGTATGCAAGATCATGGCTCTGGAACAGTGGATCCCAGTTGGCCACATTTTCTAGAGCCCCCCCCCCCCCCCCCCCCCCCCCCCCCCCTGCCCTGTCCTTTGGGCTCCCGTGTCGAACACACGGCCGTTTTAGAGATCGATCTCCTGGAATCTTCATCTGCCATCCTCCATCTATCCTCCTTCCCTTGCTACCCTGGATTCTCTCCGTCCCTGTGGTTTTTAAGCTGTCATTAACGCTTCATTTTAGACAAGACAGAAACAAATTACACTTCATTAAAGTAATTTGACTTATCTGCCAACTGTCATGCTGATGCATCCATCACTTCCTCCAAGACAACAGGCTCGACATTGACTGTGCGGTAAACAAAGACCCTCAGTGTGGACATTGAGCGAGCAATAAGGGTGAATAAGTTGCCATTAACTTATTACTTGATCACCTGTCAATCCCAAACAAACGCACAATAGATGTGGCCATTAATAGCTACAATATTTTCAAATGGACCATACGTTTGCAGTTTCTTCTTCTCCTGCGTCCTTTAAATCAATAGTTCACTCTAATCAACAAGGCCATTAGCAGAAATGAGTTGGAACATGGGTAGCTTCTTCTGTGATTACTTTTCTTTTCAACCCACAGTACTGTAGATCTGCTGGCCTCTTGTGTCTTTGTGCACCCTGGCAGGATTCCGTTTATAGTCCCACCCTGAGACCTGAGGCCCATTCTGAAAGAAATGTCTTCTAAATCAGTTTTCTGAAAAACGTTATGTTGCTATATCAGCGGTGCTCAAGCTTTTTCCCTTTCAAGGTGCCCAACAACGATATGCATTTGGTCGATCTGCGTGGCAGGGGGACCACCAGAAGCAAGTATTTCAGTTAAAAATGTTCAAATTATTCCGACAGTAGTCAGTAGGACACATTTACTATGAAAACCTGCATCTTCCGTCCGTTAGTCACCCACACCTCCATATATGGTCACGACTTGTGACATCACGCTCCCATATATGGTCACACCTTGTGACATCACGCCCCCATATATGGTCACGCCTTGTGACATCACACCGCGTGACACGTCACACCACCATATATGGCCATCTCCATTTATGAAGATTACGACACTGACCTCGTCTAACCCTGGATAACCATACATGGAGAAGACTGGACCATCACCTAGATCTGCATATATGGAGCCAGCCAGAAACTCTACATCTGACCTCTCCATATATGGAGCTGACCTGTCATTCCATGTTGATCTGACCTCATCAAACCCTGTACACTCAAGACACGCTCCATATGACACAAATGCTTTCCCAGTTTTAATGGGTTAATACAACACTGCAATGGATAACAAGGGATCTGTATTTTTTTAATTAATTGTTCAAATTTAATTTAATTGAACTTAAAAACATACACTGCAAAGGAGTGGATATATGTGTATTACTTTTAGTTATCTCTATGTAATATGAGGATTATATCATTGTAATGTTTTGATGCTGCAAATGCAGAGGAGCTGAAATCCAGTGATTTGATCTCTATAACGGGACGTTTGGTTTTATGCATCCTAATGCCATTTTAAAGCACATTGCGTTGCCTTGTTGTTGAAATGTTTACAAATTAAAGTGCCTTGCCTCACCTCAGCAGCTATCTTCAGTGTATCTTCATAAAATAGGACATCCGGCTAGAACGGGAAGACCTGCAGGCCAAGGACACCCAACGCAGACTGTCTGCGCATCTGATATGTCACATTAATCACACACACACACACACACACACACACACACACACACACACACACACACACACACACACACACACACACACTCAGAATAACAAATGGATAAACTAATAATACTGTGAATTTTACTGTGTGCGACAAAAGAAAAGGAAAAAAAGATAGAAGCTGGACCACCAGTTCCAAAAACTGGATAAGGATTTTATTGATAACTGAATTACATTTCTCTTTTATACATATTTCATAAATGATACAGGATTTTACATTTTATTTTTGTATTTATTTTGCCAACATTACAGCTTCAGATGTCAACAGAAGAAACCAACAAAAACAAAACAAAAAAGAAAGCGGTCCGAATGAAAACACTAATTTCAACCCAACATTTTTGCTCCACTCTATTTTTCAACATACTTGTATTGCAAGTGCACACGAACAAACAAGATGAAACTTCAAAACAAAAAACACGCGTTCCAAATTAAAAATAAAAATACGTTATTAAATGCAATCAGAGCGGAAAAGAGGATCTGGGATGGATACAGATGAAAGGACAAAAGGGATGAAACGGTGAGGTAAAGTGACAGTCCGACACGCCGTCATACGGCGGAGTCCGGCACGCGACACCGTCGCACGACGAAGTAGGCTATAAATGGGTTTTTTTTAAGTGCGCCCTGGCCTATGCTTCCCTTTGGACTAGATTCTGTGACAGGAGTTAATTGGGGGGGGGGGGGGGGGGTCCGAGAGATCACAGAGAGTTCCCAAAACAACACCCAGGACCGAAGGTGTCTTTCCATCTACTGGGGACTATTGCAGGCAGATGACACGCTGAGAGGTAGGGGCAACTAACTATAGACATGGGCAGAACTAGGGTGGAGGATGGGTTGCAGACTTGCGGTTGGGTTGGCTGGGATTGTGTCGGATTTGTTTTTGGCAGGACAGGACGTTCTGAGGACATGGCGTAAAGATGTTGTAGCCCTGTTCATTCATTCCCCCTTTACACTCACAGAGTTCTCTACAAACCATGTTCTTTAAACTATTTTTCTTTTCTTGATAAATCGTATCCATTTTTTCCCCTCTTTTTTATTTTACATAATTCCCTGTGTAAACATACATTCATGCAACACCCTCTTGATAATAAAGTTTCCTATATTTGATATACTTTGTTGTTGTTTTCTTTTTTCTTTTTCTTTTTCTTTTTTTTTCCCAAGGAAAGAAAAACCAAGGCAATAAAAGGTGGATGTGTGGGCATGGCGTAACGGAGGAGGTGGCGAAGCGCAGAAGAAGTCCGCGGTGTGGAGGATTGGACTTCAGACAGAGTGATCTCACACCCGTAGGTTGCATTTACACATGGGTCTGCAGACCCGCCCATGGCATTTTCAAATGAAGTAAAAAATTAAATTAAAAAAAATGTTGACGCTCAATTTCTGTTGAGCAACAGTGTAGAATTAGCCCAAAAGGAAAGCACATCTCCAAGGAAACAGTATCACATCATGTGTCTGCATGTGTGTGGAAGTAACTTGGCATAGTGTGTACAAGAAGTAGAATTTAAAGCTATTGATTCCTATGAGGTGGGAGTGCTCAATTGATTTATACGCTTACTGAGCAGCAGCGATTAGGGGGAAGGATTCATGGACGTGGTTATCAGTGCCCAGGACAGCAGTACGCTCACACCGATAAGCACGTGGATACACACAGACAGACACATACACCTGCTAAGATTCACTTATTCTAATCCCCTCTTGCCAGCGCACGCAAGTGCCCTCCCTTCTGCAGTGGAGGCTGGTTTCGGAAGTGCAATAGAGATTGAAGTTTCAACTCGGGCTCAACGATCTTCACATTAGAAATGACTGTATAAACATCCTCTATCTATAGCATTATCGTATTTGTTATACCATCCAAAAAGGCACCATTTTCCTTGGAGATCACACGCATCATGTCAACACACGCAAGGACAAATCCTAACTCGAGATCGACATGGATAACCTTTGATTTGACGTGAAGTCATGCATTTCAGCTTTGGAAAAACCGGCAGTTGCGCACTAGGATCGGAAGCAGGAGATGACAAATGAATGGGAGATAAACACAGACTAGCGTCTCTGCCCCAGGGCCTCAGGATATTTGGGATGTCAGGTCATTGTGCTTCCCACACCATTACAACGGTGACCTTCTGTTCAAATGTGGACCAAACCTATTTAGAGCTTAGCAATAAGTAGACAGTTAAACTATATATATATATATATATATATATATATGGCTTTAACAGTCTGTGAAAAAAAACCTAACATGACTAAAGCATGAGTTATGCTCAGTCGTGCGCAGGTGTTATACATCCAAAACATCCAATCTACAAGCTGCAAGTGAGCTTGTGGTGTGGCTTATTTCCATGCACAACACCAGCGTAAAACCATGTACAAATCAGGCATTGGCCATGAGGTGGCAAAGAAAAATGAGAAAAAAGAAAAAACCCAATGAAATCTAAAATTGCAACAACGCTCCTACACACTCACAAGTTTCTACTGAGGGCATACCATAGCATGCAGTCTAACCCTGCCTTACCAAGGGGCACGGAGCATTCACAGCAGTGGGAGAAGAACACTCTGAATTTAGCTCACGATGAGAACCACCTGTGAATGAATGCCATAGTGATGTACCGTTTACAATGTGAACCGCCTTTAACGGCCATTTTCTGAGATCGGTTTGCCAAGCTTGGCGAGGCGAGGGAGCATTCTGCACTCGCCACTACGTTACACATTTTGTGCATTCAGTCAAATGTGACCTCACAGGCATTGTGGTTTCATCAGTCACAAGGATGGACCAAATCCCATGTTGAGAAATGGTTTAGGAGCCTGGAAATATGGTGCGGTAATGCTTTCCAATGGGGAGAATCACGATTGATTGCAGATGTCACCAAAGTCATCCATCCAATCTCTCTATTCCTCCATATCTTGGCTTCATATAAAGCCCTCATATACACAAAAACACATCAAAAGTCAATCTACGGCATGCCTCAGTGGATGTCTGGGAAACACTCACAACAAGTAGGTTTAATTCATATATTCATACTTTAGCATATTCCACTATAGTCTCAGTATTCACAAAATGAGATTAATATAAAGATGACTTTATCATATGGCCTTTGATGGCTTTTCTGCTCCAAAGCATGTACATCAAAGCCATATTAACCCTGTTTCCATCCATCACCATCCATTTGCTTTGCTTTGGTGGCCATGCACTGTTGCTGCATGTTAGCGCGTGCTGTTTTGGAGCGGTCTGCAGGCTATCTAGTTGGATGCCACACAGGCAACTGTGGAATACATTATTGTGTTTATTATTTGACAGATAGTTTAGGTCAAGGTGGTAAATGTATAGAATGGTGAGAGACAGAGACAGAGAGAGAGGTGGTGTGTGTGTGTGAGTGTGTGAGAGAGAGAGAGAGAGAGAGAGAGAGAGAGAGAGAGAGAGAGAGCGAGAGAGAGCGAGAGAGAGAGAGAGAGAGAGAGAGAGAGAGAGAGAACACTGGACAGTTGAGGGGTGTTCTTGATGATGACAGAGATCTGGAGGAAATGCGAATTTGTTTTACTGAAAAAGATGTCTGTAAGAGAGAGCTCCTCCCCCCACTGTGAAAAAAAACTAGCCTCTGTTCACTTTGATTGTATATGTACTGTATATATCTATATATATATATTTCTATATATTTTCTCATAACAAATATACTATGGCTTTCAAAATAAAAAGTGCCAAAATATTTTTTGGAATAAAAGAACACACAGTGATGTTTTTGTCGGTAGTATACTCTCAACCTCGCGCAGACTGACTGGGCCCCCACCCCCCGGTACACAGGACACCAACAGGAAGAGGAAGTGAACCTTCCCCCCACATCCTGCCTGAAGACAACAGGCTCCCGATAAAGGTCACACACTGGGCAGGACAACTGTCCGTCACCCAGAGGGGGCGGGGCGTGGTCAAAGGGAAGGAGGCAGGGGCAGCAGATTTTTGGCCACGGGATGTTGTTGAAGGTCAACCCGGTGGTCTGTCTGGCCACCACCCGTGAGCTTCCTACCACCCCCCCCCCCCCCCCCCCCAACACCTGTAGGGTGGGTGCAGCGGGCTGGAGGAGGGCATCCTTGTAAACTTTGATTTGTGGGACAACGCCCCCCTCTGGAGCCCGCCCACCCTGACGGCAGGCAGGGGCGCGCTCATGCATGCATGCGTGTCCACATAGTAGTGCGACAGCTGCAAAAAGCATGACGACACTTCAATGGCACCTCACTGGCCCCATCGGATGAGTCGGGGGGGACAGTGTCCCAGTGTGTCGCCAGAGTGTCGGAACATACACACACTGCAAGTCCTCTCAGGTGGAGTGCCTCCTGGCCCGATACGTCCTGTCCTGTCCTGTCCGTCCGTCCGTCCGTCCCCCCCCTGCCCTGCCTCCCAGGGTTCTGCGGGCTGTCCCTCTGGAGTCTTGAGGCATAATTCCATATTGCCCAATTTTCATTCCAACATCTTCTTCATCATCATCATCTCCACTCAGGACGTTGATAAAAAGGGGTTCAGTGTTGCTCTTGGGCCTTTTTTTCCACCATCCTCCTCCTCCTCCTTTTGATGGGGGGGGGGGGGGGGGGGGGGTTGCTCGCAATTATATTCAGGAGAAGTAAAAAGAAAAATTAAATAAAAAAGGAGAAAAAAGAACAAAACAAACTCCCACGGTCAAGAGAGCGACGGAGCCTTGTTGGGACATGTGGGGGAGGGAGGAAAGGGGAATAAAGGTGTGGACAGAGGGGGTGGGGGGGGGGTTGGTATAGTTGGGGGGCTGGAGGGGTTAAGGGGTGAGGTGGGATATAGGAGCTCAGAGAGGGTGGGTCGGGGGGGTGGTGGTGGTGGTTGGTGGTGGTGTCGGGGGATTTCAGTCCTTCAATCAATCTTTACTGGAGGTAAGCTGCTGAACTGGGAGCTGGAGCTGGAGGGGGTCCCGAAGACGCCTGAGATCCAACTCCACCTGCACAGGAGGAGGGGAGACATTAATGCTTCATTCATTAAAGATGCAGTGGCATGACCCCCCTCCCCCCTTTATACTAGGAGGAAGATTATGTTTTTATGTGGCTACACCCATCAGTTCATTCATAATTTTACTCCCATGTCCGTATACGTACCTCCCAGCTAGGGGACGTTATTTGCTAGGTCCGTATATACGGACGCCAACGTATACTCTGTGTACTATATATAAAATAATGGTTGAGTCCCATGGCAGATTTTAACATTGATCCGGTTGCTATGCAACGCCTCCATCACCAGCAGCTATGGGACGTTAAATCTGATCTCTGTTTTCCTCCATAAGTCGGAATCCAGGAGAGCTGCCCATGTTTTTTTTGCGGCTTTATAGAGGGACAGACAGACAGGAAATTGGGGGAGTGACATGCAGTAAAGGCCGTCGGGATCGGGAGTCGAACCCGCGGCACACTGCCAGACTCTGACTACCGGCCAAGGTGCCTGGACCGCTGAGCCACGGCCCAGTCCGGATCTTCTAAGATAGATAGGATAGATAGATCTTTATTTGTCATTGCAACGTGTACAACGAAATTAAAAGTGCCAACCAATCAGTGCATCATATCACAAAACATACTGTACAAGATAAAACAAAAACACATGACTTCTTGTTATTGCACAACCCCAGCAGCCCTAATGCACAAGCATGTCATTTTCAGCTGTGTACAGCTGTGTAGCTTTGTACAACAAACCCTTATTGTACTTAAGATAATAAATAGTAATAGAAGGTAATAGATAATAGATAATAGAAACTAAAAATCTTCTGCCATCCAAATTTCAGATGTCATTTGTGACTTTTAACTGCGTCGCTCCCGACATGTAAACGTTTTTGGCGAGAGGTAAATAGTGTGTGCAAATGCAGGGCAAATGATACTAAAGTGTGTGTGTTGAGTGCGAGTATGGGGCGGGCAAACCCCTTCTCTTAAAAGTGAACGCGGCCAGCATAAGTTAACTTAATTTATGCTAACGGCTAGCAGCAGAGAAATAATTAAGTATATACCTGGTTTTCACCTTAACACCATACCCACCTGAACTTAAGCCTCGCCCACAGCTGTTGTTGTATAATAATAAGGGAGGGGTTAGGGTTATGATGTCACTAACGTGGTTTATTTCGATTGGCCTTTTGACTCAAAGGCTTTTAGCTTTCAGGAAGAAACCAAAAATACACAGGGAAGACTTGAAAATTATAACCACACCTGGGGGTCTATTAAAGTAACATGACACATGACACATACAAATCAGGAAAAGTAAAAAAAATCACAGCACTACTATTACAAGTATTCAATTAATCAATCAAAAACACATAAAAAAAAACGCAATCAGAGGTATATATAGGGAGGTGAAGGACAGGTACAGTACAGACAGACAAGGAGCAGGGTTGTTGGGGGGAGTGAATGGTATCAACAGCAGCTGCTGGTGGCATCACCACATGCTCTATTTCAGTCACAGCTTACAGCTGCTACTAGCTCCCCAGTGACTGTACCTCTGCGATATCATCCTTCAGTTTATTGTACTTCTCAATGTCAAAGCGTGTCCTCTTCACCCCCTTGTGGAGGGTCAGCAGATACTGTCTGTCCCGGGCATCAGGATAGAGATATTCCTAGGCGAGGGACGGGGACGGGGGGGGAGAGACACACACACACACACACACACACACACACACACACACACACACACACAATTTGTGAATGTTCAAACTACACGTGAATGTTCAAACTGTGTTCAAATTACATTTTCATACGCATAACACGTATGCTCCCTGGGCACACGGTGAAATTCAAAATGTACACATCCTACCTGGGTCACGTTCATGGTCCAAACCGGCACTCTATACAATGGAAACAATCTTATCCTTATCATTTTTAGCATAACCTTTGACTGTGCTACCTTTAGAGTTAACAAACTTGTCAATAAAGTATTCAATCAATCAACTTACCTGGCGTGTGAGCACGTAGTATGCGTACATGGCCATGGCCGTGCCGTAGGTGATAAAGTAGGTGACAGGTTCCATGATGTCCCAGGAGTACTCCCACCAGGTGAGCCGGGCCAGGATGCCAAACTGAGTAGCCATGTAGGCCATACCCCCCCAAATGAACAAGGAGGTACGCCTCTCAGCCTTCTTACTTAAGTCCTCCCTCACCTGTGCACACACACACACACACACACACACACACACACACACACACACACACGCAAATTAATTTCTCCCCTCCGTGATGTCACTGCTGTTGTATCCTACTGACTCACCTGCCAGTGAGGAGCCCCCACCGGGAGGACATAGGGCCTATCGCAAACAGTAATAAATGATTTGATTTGTACAGTAGACTATCATGATATCATGACTACATGATATGCTACAACTAGAACTAGCCAACAGCACGGATAACAGGTTTGTGAACTTTGTACATTTCCTTTTCTTTTCATTGTGGAAATGAATCAATTATTCCAGAATTTGCTCGTCGGGATTTTCTGTGCTTAAAATAATGCAAAGTAGAAAAGTTCCAAATGATGTGAATGGAAAATGTAAAGGGCAAAAGGGGTTTAAGAAATCTCAGACGTTTCGGTATGCAAATCAACATTATCTATGCAAATTTTCTGCACATGACAGCATTCACCAATTATATGAGTCCAGACAGCTAGAATTGCTAATGGGCTTTAATGGCAGACAGAGGCCATGTGGTGGTGTGTTTTGGGTGAGCAGACAAAGAGAAAGGATTCGGGACCTTCTCTAGGGGACCGAGCTGAGAGTTGAGGTCCTCCAGGCGAACCACTAGATCTCGCTCCTTGCAGAGCTGGTGCTCCTCGATGCGCAGCGTCGTGTACAGCTGCTGCACCAACAGCTTCACGTCGTTCAGCCTCTCTGCCTCCTCGTGCGCCAGCAGCTCTGAGGTTTACACACACACACGCAGGCACACACGCACACACACACACACACGCACACCTTTTATTTGTGTTACTAAAGATGTGCGCTTGTCCTCGTGTAACGCTTAACCTGAGGCCAATTCTTCAAAATGCCTTCTACTACACCAGTAGTTATCAAAATCAGCTCTGTTTGGAGGAACGTGCAGCAATGGATTGCACGAGTGCACGTGCAGCAATTCATTTTAATTCATGTGGGCCTCGTTATGTCATCACGCAGCACGTTTTCGTTCAAAGGAGGTAATTAAAATTGGCTTTTTATGGACTTTTGATATACAAATACACAAAAATATTCATTTTCCCATTGTTTTGGCATCTATTGTTAGGTGTGTCCATATGCTGACCTAAAAGTGTGAAAAACGTATTTGCCATTTCACTACATGTGTAAGCTGTGCAGTTGGCCCTCACCTCTACGTGGTGGTCGCACCAGATGCGTGGTGTCATTGATGACAAGCTTGAAGTCATCGAGAAGCAGGATGTCTATCCCTGTGGATGAGGCAACCCTCGCTCCATCTGGAGATAAGACAGGAGCCAGAGAACAGTGACAGGAGGCGAGGTTGGAGAGAGAGAAAGAAAGAAAGAAAGAAAGAAAGAAAGAAAGAAAGAAAGAAGGAAAGAAATGCGGGAGAGAGATAGAGCCAGAGAGAGAGAGAGTGAGTGAGAGAGACAGACAGGCAGAGAAAGAATGCTAATGGTTAGCTGTATTATGAGGCCGCCGTTATCTCTCTCTTCATCTGACCCATTTCTGTCAGCATTTAAATGAGTCCTGAGGCAAAGCAGATGTACTGGTACCACACTGACCGAGGGGGATTCAAGCAGCACACTTTCCTGGACAGTAACACCTTGGGGTGGAATGAGGATTAGAGTGTAACAACATCCCACACCGACGCACCAGGACGCTTAACGTGAGCCGACAACAAAGCGGTTGAATACCTGCTCCAGTGAAAAGTGTGTGCCAACAACATACTGTACGCACAATTACCTCCATCATAGTGTGTGATGTGTGTGGATGGGGGTGTGGGATGTCATGTCATGATTATTGTGGCCAAACTAATTTTGATTAACGATATTATCGTGATAAAAAAAACTCTTAAAATGACACTTACCCTTGTGTTGCACCTCAGCATTCATATTCAGGGGGGAACACTAGCCAAAAATGTCAGATCTACAAGCTCACAATGTGTCGTGTTGCAAGTTGGAACACATTGTGAGCTTATAGGTCTGCTATTTTTGGCAAAGATCTGCCAAAAAGGAAACTCTTGGAGGACGAAAAACACTAGCGGGGGTTCCTGTGTTGTGTTACACTGAAATCGGTGACCTATGAATACGCTTTTGAGTCTCGACGGAAGCAACAGCTGTACCTATTTGCACAAGGTCGGAGGTCCTGCAAGCTGCAGGTCGCCACTAAGTTCCATTGTTAATCCGGGCCTGGCGACAAACATACCTGTGGAGTAGATGGCGACCCGGTCGATGCCTCTGTCTTCTTCTTTGAGCTGTTCCAGAAACACTCCCACGCAGTCGCTGAGCGGCTTGAGGGTGAACTGGCAGCGCTCTCGCCGGGACGGCAAACTGACGGAGATCACCGGCAGCCCGTTCTGATACAGCACCGTCACCTCTGTCACATGAAAACACAACAACGTTTTGATACAGCACCGTCACCTCTGTCACATGAAAACACAACAACGTTTTGATACAGCACCGTCACCTCTGTCACATGAAAACACAACAACGTTCTGATACAGCACCGTCACCTCTGTCACATGAAAACACAACAACGTTTTGATACAGCACCGTCACCTCTGTCACATGAAAACACAACAACGTTTTGATACAGCACCGTCACCTCTGTCACATGAACACACAACAACGTTCTGATACAGCACCGTCACCTCTGTCACATGAAAACACAACAACGTTCTGATACAGCACCGTCACCTCTGTCACATGAAAACACAACAACGTTCTGATACAGCACCGTCACCTCTGTCACATGAAAACACAACAACGTTCTGATACAGCACCGTCACCTCTGTCACATGAAAACACAACGTTTTGATACAGCACCGTCACCTCTGTCACATGAAAACACAACAACGTTTTGATACAGCACCGTCACCTCTGTCACATGAACACACAACAACGTTCTGATACAGCACCGTCACCTCTGTCACATGAACACACAACAACGTTCTGATACAGCACCGTCACCTCTGTCACATGAAAACACAACAACGTTCTGATACAGCACCGTCACCTCTGTCACATGAAAACACAAGAGGATGTTTCACACGCTGCCCATGAATTTGGACAATAGAGAGATGTCATGTCCCCTGTGCTATAATGTCTATATCGATTATCATCACTGTTGGGGAGAAACCTTGATATTCAAACTTTGCGTGTGTTTTTGTTTTTTAACGCCCTACTTGAGCAAACAAACTAAATAATCAAAAGTAGCTGAACCACAAGCTTGAAACAGCAGCACGTTTCAATCTTGTAGATCTGATACTTTTGTTACTTTTGAATTTGCATCCTGAAAAGTAACCGTTTTGGACATATGAGGTTTCAAACCCGACAGAGACGATATATATGTCTATGTGCGTGTAGCGAAAACATTTGGTAGAAACAAGGATTTAAACTGGAAGAGCAGGTCTCTCTGGATGAGGTTAAAATGACTTAAGGCTGTAAACAAAACCAGTCTGGCCTTTGACGACCTACTGTAGGCGTGCATGTCTGACTCGCAGCCTTTGAGTACGCTTTAACAATATTCTTCTTAGATTTATAATTAACACCTAGCAGCGCTGTGTACGGAAGGCACTAGACAAAGAACCATGTATCATTATAATCCATTATTTTCTTACTAGAACAGCAGCATTAACAGGTAATAAATATTCCAAATGCACCAGCCTCTATCATCGCATTTATTTTTACTAGTGCCTTGTTCAGATAGGATAGAGCAGTAGTTCTCACAATGTGTGTGTGTGTGTGTGTGTGTGTGTGTGTGTGTGTGCAGTTCTGAAAAATGGAAATGTTTGGAAACAGAAACAGAAACGCTGCTTTAGAAGAGACAGGCTGTGGTTAGTTAGTGCACCAACTCACCAGGTGCCTGGCTATGGTTAGTTAGTGCACCAACTCACCAGGTACCTGGCTGTGGTCTAGTTAGTGCACCAACTCACCAGGTGCCTGGCTATGGTTAGTTAGTGCACCAACTCACCAGGTACCTGGCTGTGGTCTAGTTAGTGCACCAACTCACCAGGTGCCTGGCTATGGTAAGTTAGTGCACCAACTCACCATGTGCCTGGCTGTGGTAAGTTAGTGCACCAACTCACCAGGTGCCTGGCTGTGGTAAGTTAGTGCACCAACTGCCACCACCAGGCAGGCCAGTGGCACACCGATAAGAAGCCAGAGAATGTGCTACCATCCCTGGAAGCTAAATCATGCAGTGTGGCCCAGGCCCAGCAGGGGGCAGTGCAGCAATAGCAGCACCAGGGGTGACTCAGTGGTCAAACTGACAACATCCATATGAATAAAAACTTTAAAAGCCTTCACTTCACACCGGATTAGAACTGGTAAATTATTCACTGCTGGTTGTTTGAACTATACTCTCCTTGGGGTATCGCCTGGGAGGTGTTTGCTAGGACAACAAGAAAAATGTTTAGGCAGTTGCTAAGTCATTGGCATTGGCAGTTTCTAAATACTTTCCTGATATCTAAACTGTCTCGCTGCAGTGCAATACACCATGTGAAAAGAAGTTTATTGTTAAAAGGCTATACATATAAATCCCTATATTCTGATAGTAATCATTGCTATTAAGAGTTTGTTTCATAGCAGGGGTCTACCTCTCTCCAGCTCTATAATAATTTTTCAGGTGGGTCACCAAATTCATTCAATCAGAAGAGTGTACCCATTTATCAGCCGTTTTCATAATATTCCAATTTTCTCTGCTGAATTTTAAGCTGGCAAATTAACTCTGTCCTGATATGAAACTGGTATCCCAATATGCATATTTATTTTCTGTTTACTAAAGAGTTGGAGAGACTGTGAGACTGTGAGTAAGCAACTCTTGTCTACAACAAAGCTTGCTTACTATGGGAATATAGAGCCATTTGATACGTACGTTAACAAACCTTTAATCAAAGTATAATACTGCACATACATAGTTATACTATCTAGCTGCAGAGAGTACATGCGCACACACAAAATAAACCAGATGTAGCCAGACTAAACAAGAGAACTGCCCTTTTGCCTAAATGTGCATGCTCTACAGTCTACACTGGGGCATTGGGAAGATCAATATAGTATAATTTTCTTAATGTTTCCCCAAGACACCATGGGGCAAATATATACTAATGCCAGCTGTCAATAATTCTATTAACAATTGGAAAATAATCACACTCGTGTGAAGTGAGGGGCGCCTGGTAATGTTTAGTTTAAAGTGCTCTAAAACAAACATTAAAAGTCAATAGACTTGGCTTCCACATGTCACGTTTAGTGCACTGAACTGAAAAAACATAAGTCAATAGACTTGGCTGCCACATGATGTCACGTTAATCACACTCGTGTGAAGTGAGGGGCGCCTGGTAATGTTTAGTTTAAAGTGCTCTAAAACAAACATTAAAAGTCAATAGACTTGGCTTCCACATGTCACGTTTAGTGCACTGAACTGAAAAAACATAAGTCAATAGACTTGGCTGCCACATGATGTCACGTTTAGTGCTCTGAACTGAACAAACATTACAAGTCCATAGACTTGGCTTCCACTCTGTTTGTTTAAAGTGCTACAAACAATAAAAAAAAGTCCATGGCTGCCATGTGACGTAATTCCGAAAGCCAGACTAGCGCCCCTCAAAAGCTACACTTGGAAATGGAACACATGATGAAGTCCTAGTTAATAATGATGTCCTGGAAATCGGCTTAAAATTCCACAAGGCCTTGAGGGCACATTATGATGCTATGATACGACTCAGACAATGTGATAAAACAAATGGCACAAGAACAATTTTTACAGTGCTGTTGTCCAAAAGGGCCTATTATTCTTTTATATGGAGCTCTCGAATCTAATTACCATTGTGTGTCTGAGAGTCACCTGTGTCTAGGCATAGTAATTGCCTTCCGATTAAAGCTGCCCTGTTGGTCTTCAGCCAAGCTTGTGCTGATAATGAGCTGCAAACAGCTTATCCCGTTGCCTTGTTGAGTGGTCCCTAATGACAAGAGCAGTGGTCAACAGTAAAGATGGAGAGGCGTGGCGGAAACCCAGGCTGGCCTCTGTTGTACCAAATAACCCCCCCAGTCGCCTCCGCATCCTCAGGACCCCGAGGGCTGTGTGTCAAGATTACAACTTTGAAGTTTACCATTAATTGTCTAAGTAGTGACCACTGCACCGACTGCAGTGAATCAGCAAATCTTTCCAGCCACAGCCCGCCCCGCGTCCATGGATTTTAGGGAACATGGCTGGCACAAGAAACAGGTCTGCAAGCCAGGATCCCTCAACCACGTTCCACAAGAAGATGTATGGACCCGTATGGATACACACACACACACACACACACGGTTCTCCTCTCAGCACCCCTCTCTGTCCCGGGCTCGCTTTCTTCAAAAAAAAGCCAGATTTGTACTTGGTTGCGTGCCAGTGTCGTGCACCGAAAATAGCAACGTATGCGAGAACGAGAAGTCCAAATGAAACATTAGAATGTTTGAATATACCAAGTGCCCTTATTTTATTATACTGTATTTATATATGTATGTACTGTATGTTTTTGTTTTGTTTTGTTTGTTTTTCATTTTAAGTAATTGTATTGTCTGTATTATGTATTGTTTTGTTGTATTGTCTGTTTGTTAAAAAAAAGAAAAATGCAATAAATATATTGTTAAAAAAAAAAAAAAAAGTTGAATATATGTATTTAAAAAAAAAACATTTTTAACTGCTTCTGTGGGTCCCTGGAACAATGGGGCAACGGTGGCCTAAGAGGGGTTAGAGGAGCGCCCTTGTTGCCGGAAGGTTGCCGGTTTGATTCCTCGGACGGGCAAGAAAAATCTGGGTCGGGAAGTGATTGGTCATCACTCACCCAACACCGCCTTTGAGCAAGGCACTGAACCCCCAACTTCTCCAGTGGAGCTGCTTAGTGGCCAACAGTATAAGACTGTGGTTGTACTGGTCAGCAGGGTGTTGCTGAAAATGAGCACTTGTGCTCAGCTACTACCCTGGGTAAATAAAGGAAAAAAAAAGAAAAAGAAAACAATAATTTGGGGGTTCTTGACATGAAAAGGTTGGTACCACTGATAAAGCAACATAACTGCTAGCCCCATATGTGCCCTCTCCCTACGCTCATTCTGTAGCTCCGAGATGAGGTCACACACTGGGCCCCTCCCACCGCGTTTCAGAAACGGCGCAAGTTTCCACAAAAAGTGTTTCTTATCCTTACCACACCATTAATCCAAAACGTGTAGGGCCCATGCAGGTTTACACTAATTCAAACTTAGGATCGGCCCAGAAAATCCAACTCGCCATTTGAACTGAGCCTTTACGTCCCGTATTTTGTCAGTCGCTTCCATGTTTATCAAGGAAGTTGAAAAGCTTTAGCGCCTCCCCGGCGCCTCCCCTGGTCGAAAATTTCCAACTGACTTCAGTTCACTCGACATGCACGCGCACACGCACACTTCCTTGATAAACATGGAAGCGACTGACAAAAGACGGGACGTAAAGGCTCAGTTCAAATGGAGAGTTGGATTTTCTGGGTGTGGTTGGATTAATGGTGTGGTAAGGATAAGAAACACTTTTTGTGGAAACTTTCGCCGTTTCTGAAACGCGGTGGGAGGGGCCCAGTGTGTGACCTCATCTCGGAGCTACAGAATGAGCGTAGGGAGAGGGCACATATGGGGCTACATAACTGCTAGGATTTTGGATACATTTGTAGAATCTGCCTCAGGTCTCAATGTATTCATTTAACTCAGTCGTACAACCGTGTCCCATGGCGAAAATAGCGGATCTACAAGCTACAAGCATGCTGCGACATGTAGCTCGTAGCTATTCTGCCTGCGTGACACCACGCTCAACTGATACGTCAAGCCCTGTATTCTCTCCTGTCTCCTCCCTGAGAGAGGAACAGATGTGGATGTCAAAATCATCCCAAATTAATGACTGCTATCTGTTAAACACCAAACCTTCCCGTCTGATCAACCAGCTCAGCTCATTATTAGTCTCGGTAATTAAAGTACACAGATTGTGATCTGACAAGCGAGAACCCCAGGCTTTTCACCACAGGGCTGACTTAGCTCATATGGCCATGAAGACATTCAATTTATTTATTGCAGACTCAGGGGAATCCATATCACAGTACAGAATAACAATACTATACTAATACTAATAACAATAATAGATAAGAAGTAATAAAATAGAAATAAATATACAATAAAAAGAGTTCCACCATGTTCAGTTTCGAACATACAGACACGTTCGCCAATGGTTCCACAGTCTGGAGGAGAACCTGACAGAACTTCGTATTGGGTTAGTAATGAGTAATGAGTAGTGAGTAATGAGTAGTGACTGCCTTCCTAGATATGTCCCTAACCGCCCCCTCAGGTCCTCCAATGCTGGCCTACTTGAAGTGCCTAAAAGAATGTGCACAAAGAAATATGGTGAGGCAGCTTTTTGCTTCTACGGCCCAACAGCCTGGAATAAACTTCCATTCAAGCTCAGACACGCACCCTCTGTAGACATTTTTTAATCTCAACTCAAGACTCACCTCTTCACTCTTGCTTTTTAGTTGAGTTTTACTATGCACGTTCCTACCCTGCCCTGACTGATTGCTGCATGTGGTATGTATAGATTTATGTGGCATAAATCTATACATGAGATTGCGTAGCACAGCAGAGCAGGTGGGGACCCCAACACAGACGAACATTTGGCTTGCACTGGAGCTTCTTGGAGCTCTCAGTAGCAGCCTCATGCAGTCATTGTAGGCCACTGTCAAACGTCTGATACTGGCTTGCTTGTATCGACACCACAGGTGGGCGGTATACAGGAGTGTACAAAATGATTTAAAAAGTGAAATCTTCACCGGTACTGAGCACATGCTAAATTTTCTACACAGCATGTTTCCTTGCGCATACAGCTTCCTACACTGTCTATATATGTCCTTGTCATCAGAGAGGTCATTTGAGATGATGTGGCCCAAATATTTTATCTCACTGCAGACACTAAGGACAGAGCCAGAAAGGTAAAAGTCAGGAAAGGTTAGATGTCTGTCTTCCCTGCTTCGGACAATCATAATCTTGCTTTTTTTTGCATTATATTTAATGTCAAAGTCAGCACCGTACTGTGAGCATGCACTCAGCAGCTGTTGACATGTTTCCCTCTCGCATCAAAACAACACTTGTTTTGTAGGTTACAAGTTGCACTACTCCTGTCGGGCTGTGGAGTATGCCTGGGATTACACGGGAGGTGGACGAACTAGGAACCAGGGACTGAAGCAAAATAAAATCTCACAGCTGGAATAATGTCGTTAGGCCAAGTCCTAAACTGCTATTTGTTGAAACAGCGTGAAAGAAGGTCCGCCCCACATTCTAGAGCTGTGTTTAATAAACAATGAGCTCTATGCACACAGAATAACTCTTCCTACTTCCGGGCCACATCCCTAGATGATAGGCCTACTAATGAATGCTCTGTTCCATTTAGTGTGCAGTGGTTCTCATTCTCAAACCTTTTCATTTCAAGGACCCCCCATAACTATGAGAGTATGCTAATGGTAAAAAATTACCCCTTCCATTTGTACACTCTCAGCGTTACAAACCCAGACAAGCCCTGAAATGGAACCCCCAAGGAAAAAGTTAACGAGGTCGCCCCAGGAACAGCTGGAGAATAATTATCGAGGCAGAAATGGCAGAGAGTGGGCTCAACTGGGGAGATCTCGAAAAAACGGCTAAAAACCGAGTGAAATGGAGGACATTGGTCAACGGCCTATGCACCCTAGAGGAGCAAAGGGCTTAAGTCAAGTAAGTCAAGAGTTACACACCCTCACTGGGCCATTTGGAACCCACTCAAGGTCAAGGACACTTAAAGACCCACAGTGAACCAACACACACAATAGCAGCACCCTGATTTGACCAGAATGGAACAACAGAGCCTTCATTAGTATCAGCGGTAACACCTGTGAAGGAAGTAGGGAAGGGGCTCATGTTCTTTCCAAAATGGCGTGTGTGCATAGAGCCCATTTGGTACAATTATGTAAAGTTAGGATGTTTTTGTAGCCATACAAGCCAACCAGTTGAAGAAATTGGTCAGAATCTATTCAGAGGAGAGCTCCTGTGAGACGCAGCATCTCATTTTAGAGTGGGTCCTATACACAGATAAAACATTACATACAACACACAAAGGGGGCTCCCAAATGTAAGCTCTACCACTATGCAACTTATTTAACAAAGCAGATTGAGGCCTTTGCTTTTATGACATAGACGTACCTTCTAGAGCAGCGGACGAACACAACAGTCTCTGGCCCTGCCACGAGGGGGCGCCCTTCCAAACCTGCAGACAGAGAGAGAGAGAGAGAGAGAGAGAGAGAGAGAGAGAGAGAGAGAGAGAGGGAGAGGGAGAGGGAGAGGGAGAGGGAGAGGGAGAGGGAGAGGGAGAGGGAGAGGGAGAGGGAGAGGGAGAGGGAGAGGGAGAGGGAGAGGGAGAGAGAGAGAGAGAGAGAGAGAGAGAGAGAGAGAGAGAGAGAGAGGGAGAGGGAGAGGGAGAGAGAGAGAGAGAGAGAGAAAGGGGGAGTTGATTCATTTTGAAACTCAATCTGGCATTTCAAATAGAAGTAAAAGTATTGGAAATACTCAAGTAAAGTACAAACTCAACTCAAAATTGTTCTGTAAATGTACTAAATTACTTTCCACTATTGTTCATCTTAAAATTCAATCTGGCATCTTGTCTGTCAACAATCGTGAAACCGCTATCTGCCATTTCTAGGCGGAGAGCTCTCATGTAATGATATAGCCCCAATGTGTTTTTAGGCTTACGCTGCTAAGCAACAACAAATGAAACAACGAGGGATAGACAAATAAAGGTGTCGAGTTACAACATGGCACGCACACTTCTCATGCCATACGAAGAGCAGAGCCACACCCAAGTTATGTACACGTGCACAGATTTATAACTGAAAGCTGGGACACTGACACTCCCTTTTACACACACACACACACACACACACACACACACACACACACACACACAAGGATGATGACACATTGGGGAAACACGCAACTTATATACTTTGACCCATTTTTTATCACAACAGCAGTGTAGGTTCAGCACTAGTAGGCATCCTTGTGGGGGGAGGGGGGGGTCTAACTGTGCTTTAATATGTCAGACACTGAGAGGAGAGAGACAGAGGGGGTTGAGAGTTCTGGGGAAAGCCCTTTTCTCTTCTCGTCTACGAGCCCTGCATTCCTTTTGGGCGATGCGATGCGGCTACACATGTTTTGAATCAGAGAGCTCGTCACGTTTTCCTACCGCGCTGAGCTCAAGGCCGTTCCTTTCTGTGTGTGGAGAGAGAGATAGAGACCTCATGTCTCTGTGTGGAGAGAGAGAGAGACCTCCTCTCTGTGTGGAGAGAGAGATAGAAAGACATCCTCTCTCTATATGTAGAGAGAGAGACCTCCCCTCTATGTGTAGAGAGAGAGGGGGAGAGACCTCCTTTCTGTGTGGAGAGAGAGACCTCTCTGTGTAGCGAGAGAGAGACCTCCTCTCTGTGGAGAGAGAGACAGAGAGAGAGACCTCCTCTCACTGTATAAAGAGACAGGGTGGCTGATGAACAGGGGGAAGGAAGTAGGACGCCCACGCACACATGCATGCATACACAGCTCTATTGCACCATCAAATGTTTGTTTCCACTGCTGACACTGTTTCACAACGCATGGAGTCATACTGTACACAGAGTGTGTGTGTGTGTGTGCGCTCCTGAGCCATGCAGTTTTACAGATACATATAGATAACCTAGATACTAGCTACTGTACAGTACGTTCTGCAGCTGCTGTGATGCGTACTACAGAAACCCCCCGCGCAGGTGTGTGCTTGCACGTGTACGTTTTGTCACCGTCACTTCATGGTTGACAACTGGGTTCAGGATACAGAGCCCTGAGCTTAACACTGTCTTCCGGATGAAAGCTTGTACTGTACTTCTGCGTCGACGTTGTACATTTTTGTCATAAATGAATGCCCTACACTTCAAGTAATGAAAATAGCTGATGTACAAGCTTTTTAAAATATTTGTTTTGGGATATCGTCTCTGTCGGGTGGAAACCTCATAATGTCCAAAATGGTTACTTTTATTGGCCTTCACCATCGTCAAAGTTGCCCACCCCCGATCTAGGGCAAAATAAAATTATTTTATTTCTACGACCCAGAAGAAAGTATTGTTTCATTTGTGTTTATAAATTCGTATTTTTCTGGCTGTTACAATGCTAAAAATGTGAATTAGAAAAGGTGTCTTATCTTCCTCCTTGAGGAAATGCAGGTGGCTAAGAAAAGGTGTCTTATCTTCCTCCTTGAGGAAATGCAGGTGGCTAAAACACCATCTCATCTATTTCACTGCGTACCTTGTCTGAGGAACCCACGGCTGATGCCAAGGGATGTTGGCACCGGGCCATGCCAACATCAGAACAGGGTAACACACTAACACAGGCTACTGTACTGTATAGGTAAACACTTTTTACTTTATTTAGCCTAGTTAGAGTGAGAGATGTCCAACACAGTCAGTCAGAGAATCGCACTGCTTCAAGCATTCACACACAGTGACATCCTCAGAGTTGATTTAACTCAGAAGAGTGTAAAAATTGAACCAATTACCAAGTGAGGATTTTACTTGTGCTGTGCAGAGAAATCTTTCAGAAGTCTCAACAGCCCCAACACTGTCAGATTGCATTTAAACGTGTCGATGAGATGGATAAAACGTTTGAAACAACACATAATATCATAGCAGTGGAGGCTAACAGTATCTGACAGTATCCGAGGTCAAATTGGTGTTGAAATTATTTTCTGCATTTAAACGTGTCGATGAAATGGATCTGTGGAGGGTAAAATACTGACAGTATCAAATTGGTGTTGATGACATTAACGATGGCTTTCTGGACCTCTGTACCTCTCTCTGTCTGTACCCCTCTCTGATGGGTACTTAACAGAATAGGGAAAGTAGCACAGAGACCCGGAGTGCCAGCCACCTGCTGCAATGCAACACTCCCATCCCAACCCACACCCCACTGAGACAGGGAGGGTAGTACACAGTGATGCAGCCACTGTTGTATGCTCACTCTTAACTCCTAAAGTGCACTAACGCTGCACTGTTTGTTCCAGAGCAAAGAGGGAATTTCCTTCAAATGTAGCCCTATCTCCATTCCATTTATAAGAAGACACAATGAGCAGTCAGTCATACACAGGTCTGGGGTATCACCATCCAAAAGAGAAATGACCATAGGTGGTTTTTTAATTTAGCACCTTTTCCCCCATTTTAGTTCTCAATTCCCCTTAGTACCATTAGACCCTTGTACCGTTAGACCGTTTTGTCGCTGCTGACGCCTACTTTTTCGGTTTGTTATGGAGGGTGTAGGCGAGCACAATAATGGACCACAATGGAAAACAATGCAAACAATCCCCCGGGACTTTTTTGCGCTATCCTTTATTTAGCATAACCTTTTACTGTACTTTTAATATTGTACTGTTGCATCTTGTTAATATAATATCAGTCAATGAAAACGCGCCTCCTCCGACACACTTGATGCCACCAGTGACCAGTCTTCTGCATCTTTTTATCTGACAATGAGGAGTTTCACCGAAGTACCTACAGTAACCCATTTCAGCTCCACACTAAACAGCCACCCTGACCGACTTGCACAAGTCGAGGGATTGACTTTCCCCACCGGGATTCCCAACCTTGAACTCGGTCAATAGGCTCTATGCACAGGCTGCAGCCATATCGGAAAGAAAATTGGGCCTCTTCCTTACTTCTTTCACTGGTGTTACCAATGATGCTATTAATGAAGGCTCGGCTCCATTCTGGTAAGAGTTAGGGGTGCTGATTTCTCAATACTGATATTGGGCATGTTGGCTCACTGGAAACACACTGCTATACCAGCGGATCTTAAAGTGGGATCCAGGGACTTTCATAGTTACAAATGGCCCCTTATGGGTGTGTAACTGAGAGAGTACAAATGTACACTCAGAGTTATGGTGGTCCTTTCAATTAAAAAGTTTGAGAACCACTGTTTTCTCTTCGGAGATGAGTAAAAAGGCTGGGAACGAGGCTGGTGCTGCACTAAATCAAAGAGAGCCTTCATGGTAAAACGTGCGTGTGCGTGTGTTGTACTGTGCGTGCGTGTGTGTGTGAGAGAGTTTATGTCCAGTACAGAAGAACACTTCACAGTGCATTCTTCTCTTTTTGACAAGACCCGGCTGCATATGTAGTGGGACTCCAAGAATGTCGAACTGTTCTCCCGACGGGAGAAGCACATGTCCCCGAACCCAAATAAGGACATAACGATTAGCCCCCCCGCTGCTGGTGGAATAAGCACAGCCCCAACAGTGATGAAGCTACAGCTCAGATAGTGCTGACAGAGGCGTGGAATAACAGCGCAGCACAGCAATTCATAAAAGGAGCACTTCATCCATTTTCAAACTTAACTTCATATAATTGGTCCTCACGCCTCACCAGCGCTCATTATACAATGTAAATATTTTCCATCTTCTCAATCTGCATCTCATTGGACATATATATGGACAGTTCATAAACCTGCCTGCCAATGACACCATCGATGGGGAAGTTAAGTCAAACTTGCCATTGTTCTCGTATTACAAAAGCATTTTTGGTCATTACGAAACCTACCTACCAATGTTGTTACTGGTAGGGCAGGTTTGTGAACTATCCACAGCCGAGACACAGAGTGAGTAGACAGAAATGGTGCCATCTTATGTTGAGCATTAGGTTGAGAGATGGGGCGAACTGCTCCTTTAACGTCAGCATCTAAAAGCCAGGAGGAACCCTTTCACCGATATCCACTGTATCCCAGTGACCCGCCCCCTCATGGAATTAGCCAGGGGACAGCTCAGCATTTCAAAATGTGTGCATATGCATATCATAGACTCCTTCTTTGCACGCATGTAAACACGCATGAACATGAACATGCACATATACAGTACTGTATCATGTGCGTGTGGTGGTGTCTGTACGCATGCATGTCTTGCATATTATGCACGTGCGAATGAGTGCATTTGTGTGCTTGACTGCCTGTCACTGGAGGTTGCAGGGTTATAGGTCCTGACAGAAGCACCCCCCACCCATCCCACCGCACCCCCCCCCCCCCTCCCCCAAGGCACACAGCCACTGAAACGCTGCCTGAAATATTTAACAGTGGAGCGGCAGTCAATAGCACAGCAACCTTGGAATCAATGTCATACGACTGGGGGGGGGGAAGAAAGAGAGAGAGAGAGAGAGAGAGAGAGAGAGAGAGAGAGAGAGAGAGAGATATTAATTACATAAATGGAGACAAAGGCATGAGAGAACAGGAGAATGGCATGGATGGGGAAATATGAATGGATGGACAATGAACTGAGCAAAGGAGAATGAGGATGAGAGAGAGAGAGAGAGAGAGAGAGAGAGAGAGAGAGAGAGAGAGATAGAAGGGGGTTGGAACGATGGATGGATGGCAACACGGGAAAGAAAATGAAGGCTGGAGTAAAACGGCATGAATCACCGGCGAGCGCAAGTGCGTGTGTGTGTCTGTGTGTGTGTGTGTGTGTGTCTGTGTGTGCGTGCGTGCAAGTGCAAGTGCAGACATGCGTGGACATGCATCGATCACCATGTGCTGCTGCATATACTGTACTGTACCCTGCAGCAAGCAGGCTGAAACGTGACTATATACGCTGTGTGTGTGACTGGTAGACAGAGAGAGAGAGGGGGGGAGAGGGGGGGGAACCCAGAGGAAGGGAGGGCAGAGGAGGGTAGACTCACTGGAGGAACTGATGATTACTGCAGTAAAGGAATCCCTCGTCTAGAAAGGGGGGTTACCCCTCATTCTCGCTCTCTCTCTCTCTCCCCCCTTCAATCGCTCCCATCCTCCTCCCTCTAAATCCAGATGGGCTGCTTTGATCTGCCAAGACCCCCACTCCTCTGCACTGCGCTTAAAAGTTCCCCCTGCATTTCATCCACCCCCCCCTCAAGTGGGCGGGGGTACCCTCCCTCTGGACTGTAGCATAAACGCCTTCCTTTCATCTCGTACACTCGCGGGTCGCCAAAACCTCTCGCTCGATGTTTCCGACACCCATGGACCTGGTAATGGTTATACAAGGTAGTGTTGATGACGGTGGGAAGGACAGAGTGAGGCTACATACTACTGTATGCTATAACACGACACACACACACCAAACACACACACACCCTTTTCATGAAGGAAAAGAATGAACACCACCCAGGAGGAACTCACAACTCCTGATTGTCACAACTCATCTCCATTCATGTCTAATATTGCATATTAATTTAACTCTGAGAGGGTACAAATGGGTCCATTTGGTTCCATTAGTACACTCTCATGAGTTACAAATGGATAAATTAACACAGATGACAATTCCTACTTTCTAACTGCACAAGATTTAGGGCTAATTTCGGTCCAAATTATGCACATCATGGATACAATTCTGAGATTTATTAGATTTTGTCATTCCCCTGGGGATAATATTGCATATACAGACGATCCCTAGAGCTGATCTGAGGGTGCAGTATGTCACTGCAATACGTCTATAGCCAGAAGAAATAAACAAAATGCTCTGCGAAAAGAAATATGTGAGGGATAATTCACTACAACACTAAGCAACAGCTGTAGAGAGCCATAAAAAAAATTAATTCATTTTTATTTTTTAGATGAAAACACCCCCTGTGACAAATCACAATTTACAATTTACAATTTAGGCATTTAGCAGACGCTCTTAATCCAGAGCGACTTACAATAATCAGGAACACAGGAATCACTGACATCTACTGTAGCTCCGATTACACACACACACACACACACCCCCCCCCCCCCCCAATGTAATATATATTCATTCACGAATGCTCTAATAACTCTCTCCAACACATAGAAAGAGCACGTAAACATCGACATACTTGACGGGCGGTTTGAAATGCAAAGAGACAAGCTCGCACAACAACACACTCCCTCTTGCAGGCAGCTGTGTTTATACAGTATGTATATGTACACACCAAAAAATGCAGAGGAATTAATTGTCAGGGACTTAATTTCATGGTGTCCTTCTGGGGGCATGGAACAGCTCAGCCATTTATCTATCCAATAACCACAACAAACATCCCCCTCTGACAGATCGAAGCGGTACCCTCCTCGGCTCTAGCTATTGCATGCGAGCCTGGAAGATAAGTGTAGCTACATGCCGGCACACTTTCATCACAGTTAAAAGCCTCAAGTGTTGTTGAAATTGCATCAGTGTGGAATATACACATGTCATACAGAAGGAAAGAAACATTGAATGGACCCAGGTTACTTAGGCAGACCATATGGAACACGTAAGTGGTTAAGAGAAGCGATTTCAGATCTTTCTTGAATTAACTCCAGCAGATGTAATGATGGCAGAGAATTCCAGCATATATTAATTAAAACAGAGTCTGGCACATACAGGGCATTGGCGGTCTGAGGAGACGTGAGCTACGTGTTGAGTAATTATTAGTAGGATCAGGATTTTACAGCGTATATCCGTGCCGATACAGTCCACCCTAGAACCACGGTGAGGACACCTAACATGCGCAGGAGGAGGACCGACACAATATTGGCCATCACTGCCATCATATCTCAAACATTTTTTTATTTTACGACGCATCCTAAAAGAGTAATGCTCAAAATATTTTATTTTCCAATTTCACTTTGCTTCGATCGTGACGCCGAGATGGATTTTTTACAACCTGAAGAGCCGTGGGAAATCAATTTCCCAGCGGCCCAATCGTTGTGATGATGGCCAGGGTCAAGGAGAGACTCGGTGCTCCATCACCCTCGCCATGACAGCCCCTCCTCCGAGCCCCGGCGGCCAGGGAGCAGCACACGGTCAAGGTAGGATGAGCTCACACTCACCGTGCAGAGAGGGCCAACAGACAGGCTGCAGCACACGGTCAAGGTAGGGTGAGCTCACACTCACCGTGCAGAGAGGGCCAACAGACAGGCTGCAGCACACGGTCAAGGTAGGGTGAGCTCACACTCACCGTGCAGAGAGGGCCAACAGACAGGCTGCAGCACACGGTCAAGGTAGGGTGAGCTCACACTCACCGTGCAGAGAGGGCCAACAGACAGGCTGCAGCACACGGTCAAGGTAGGGTGAGCTCACACTCACCGTGCAGAGAGGGCCAACAGACAGGCTGCAGCACACGGTCAAGGTAGGGTGAGCTCACACTCACCGTGCAGAGAGGGCCAACAGACAGGCTGCAGCACACGGTCAAGGTAGGGTGAGCTCACACTCACCGTGCAGAGAGGGCCAACAGACAGGCTGCAGCACACGGTCAAGGTAGGGTGAGCTCACACTCACCGTGCAGAGAGGGCCAACAGACAGGCTGCAGCACACGGTCAAGGTAGGGTGAGCTCACACTCACCGTGCAGAGAGGGCCAACAGACAGGCTGCAGCCATCCAGACGGTACCACCAACATTAGTCCAAAACAGTGGTTCCCAAACTTTTTAGTTTTTTTTTTTTTTTTAATGGAAATTATTTGAATTTCTGATTTCATTTATGAAATGCTTTTGAATTGATGAATTGTTTTTTTTCGTTTCAACTTTTTACAATCTTTTGAAAATGAAATGTAGGAAACAAAAAAAAGGGGATCTTCCTTTACTCGCAAACCATAAATATCGGTCCGCGGCCCACACTGCACTGTTTGGGGAAGCGAAACTGTGAAAGCGAAACAGAAGCGAAATACAATCTCGACTCAAATCCTGCATCTGATGATTTAGCTTGTAACAGCTTATTATTTATTCATCAGCATTGATTACATTGGACCGAGACAGTACTGATTCTGTGTTGACTGGAGTAGCACGATGTGGTGGTTCAGTGGTTCCCAGGTGAGATGCCCTGCCCTCCACACTGCACTGTGTAACTATCCACTGTGGTGGTTCAGTGGTTCCCAGGTGAGATGCCCTGCCCTCCACACTGCACTGTGTAACTATCCACTGTGGTGGTTCAGTGGTTCCCAGGTGAGATGCCCTGCCCTCCACACTGCACTGTGTAACTATCCACTGTGGTGGTTCAGTGGTTCCCAGGTGAGATGCCCTGCCCTCTACACTGCACTGTGTAACTATCCACTGTGGTGGTTCAGTGGTTCCCAGGTGAGATGCCCTGCCCTCTACACTGCACTGTGTAACTATCCACTGTGGTGGTTCAGTGGTTCCCAGGTGAGATGCCCTGCCCTCCACACTGCACTGTGTATCCACTCTCCAACCTTGTTGTTTCATACCGTGTGCTCCAGAAGTAAACTCATGATTATCCAGCTTCTGACAGCCTGCGGTAAGGATGGAATTTGAAAAACAACCACCACGCCGATCACTCACTCGAATGCACTAAGCAAGGGATCCTCCACGCACGCACGCACGCACACACACGCACGCGCGCACACACACACACACACACACACACGCATGCACGCACACACACACACGCACACACGCACACGCACACGCACCTGAGAGTTGGATCAGTAACTGTATTTCACTCCCGCCTCGGCGGTGACAAAGGTTACATAATAAAGAAAATGCTGTCTCTTCTCACTGCTGTTGTCCTTAGCCGGGCAAAAAAAGGCTAATACATCTAATACATTAGATTGTGACAGCAGCCTTAACAGCACATCATTAAGCAATCTTAAGGAGATGTTGAGCAGAGGACAGGAAGTGTGACAGACTACAAGAGTACAAATCTGATCCTCTCCGCTGCGTCGATAATGAAAACCCAACCTCGCTCTGAACGTCACAAACCGTTCGCTTCACAGCGAGCTTCAGCATAAAGAATTCCCACCTAATCTTAAATTAAATTTCACTACATTGCTTTTCAGACCGTGGACAGTCTTCAAACAATTAATGCTGGCAAGTGGCCCATTTAATGTGCAGGATTAAGACCTCTACTATGGACAAATCCATTTCTGAGACATAGGTGGCTCTCTGTATTGCCTGTTGAAGAAAATACAGAGAGGACTCCCCCCCCCCCCCCCTTTAACAACATCACCCACCCTCTGCCCCAACCCAGGATCGACAGTGTAGGAATCTGCTGCATTATTGATCAGCAGTCAGGGTTTCTAAACCTCACCTTAGGAGTCAGCAAAAGAAAGGCTAAGCTGTTGTTAACTGCATGCATTTCCCAGATTTTCTATAAAAGCAGGGGTCTTCAACAGGGAGTCCTCAGAGTACTACAAGGGGGCAGACAAAAATTGTTGTGACAGGATTTTTTACATTAACCACTTGAACACTAGCATCCATATTCTGAGAACATTAGCCAAAAAAGCAGATCTACAAGCTCACAACGCCTCACAGTAGATTTATTTATTTTTGGTTTGGCATAGAAGGAAAAAAGAGAAGACCAAGTGTGAACGGTCAAGGTTACTAAGTATTGACAGTTTGTGGCTAAATGTCTGAAAATACACATTTAACAATGAATCCAACATACCATACACTGATGATAATGCTGTCAAACAAATCTATGATCCATGACATCTATGAAAAAGTTACACCTGCAAGACACTTTTATACAATATGTACATTAGTAGGGGGTTCCCACTTCCCAGCTTCATCTCTCTCTCACAGCTAGGGGGTCCTTGGGCTGAAAAACGTTGCAAGACCCCTGTATTATGAAAGCATTGGACCAGCTGGGAACAACAAGGTACTGAAGAGCAACGCACTTCAGGGTGCAATGCAAGCTCACACTTAACAATGTTGCATCCTGACAGCTTCTCCCTGCTTGTCATCGGGAAGAGGCACAGCCGAGTGGAAAAGCTTCAGATGATGATCGCTCAGTGTGTATATATGCATGACATGTGCTGTGCACGTGCAGCTGCGCGTGTGTGTGGTCGGTCTGCTGTCAGCACAATGTGTCTTTCGGTAGTCATTTGTGTCTATGTGCATTTTAGTGGGAATCATGCAAGCCGAGTAGACACACAGGCCCTCATTTATCAATTGAGTGTAAAATCTGCCCCAAATTTCCAGCATAGACTCACGTCACGTGCCACGGCATTTATAAAGTGATCGCAAACAGCTGATCCTACCTTAATTTCATTCCTAGCAGTGATAAATGTGACGGCTGAAATCAATCTGGCACGCCCTATGAAATCAAGCCTCGCCCTCGTTTTTGCGACATGCACAACTGCAATACGACCAAACAACGCATGGAAACCATAGTTACACGATGCAAAAAGCCAATGAAAAAGTTTTCCCCGCTTGCCTTGCTGTCCGCCTCTGATGTCACGCTCATGCGCTCCCAAATCATCTCACAAGTGTGCTCGCATATATATATATATATATATATATATATAGGCCAGTAAAGCACGGTTTGATTAAGCACAAACTAGTACATTGTTTTTAATTGCTTGTCTTTTTCTTTTTCTTACATGTATATACATACAGTTTTATATTAACATTTTAGGAGTGAATACATTATGCTTAGATGCCTGTGACAGCATGTCAGCAGTTCAGACAATGCTGCTCCGCTTTTCTACGAGAGAAAAGGACAAAGCCTACGACAACTCCCGAACTGACGTGATTGTTGTCCAGGCTCACGTTCAAGTTCAAGGTTTTGCGGAAATGGTAAATGCTGATGGCGTGCACCCATATTTTGGCGTACGCCAAGTTGATAAATGAGGGCCACACTCTCTTACAAGTCAAATATCTGTAGTCAAAAATGTACTTGGTAAAGTGTTACCATCAAAATATACCCGCAGGACCAAACATAAAAGGTAAACCGTAATCGTCATGAAGAATGACGTATTGTAGGATGTTTTATTGGTAAAGCATTAATGTGCAGCATTAATCACTATAATGTTGCAGCTGGTAAGGATGGGGATGCTTTGAACGGTTTAGCATAGACCTATACCTAATAATGTATCTGTTTTGACAAGCAGGTTCAAATCTGTCCTTCTCCCTCCGCCCTTCCTTCTGATTGATCTTTTTCCCCTGTGCAGCGACGGCAGCAGTTAGCCGTCAGTTGCTAACAAGGTCAGTCCTTGTCCTCGTTAGTACACCACAGCCTCAAATGTTTCACATTGCTCTTGGATACCTTTTTGTCACCGTCGGGTTGAAAACTGAACGCAAACCCGAAAAATCCTTAAAAAATGAATGTATAAATAAATATATATATTTACATTCTTTTTTGATGGAACCCGAGGCTCGGCCTGGCCTGACTAATGAGGGTTCGGCCAGAATTAATTGGGCTATAATAATTAGGCTTCACGGACATCTATCCAGCCTCCACGCTCATTAGTATTTCTCGGCAGTCACTACATTTGAAGGACCTTTTTTGAAGGAAAATGAATGTCATTGATGAACCTGGTATGCCATTCATCAATATTTAAAAAATAAAAAATAAAGTAGCTGTAAACTAGTAGTTGTAAACTTCATAACAAAATACTGAACAAAATACGTTTTTTTTCCCAAGTGGCCTTGTTTTGAAGTTTACAGAGTGGCTAATTAATTCTATGTCAAAACAAGACATTCCAGGCAGCTTGCTGATGAAAATACTGTACCAGTTTAACGATGTCAGGTACCAACTTGAAGCAGATTGCAATATTTTAATTTTTTCCTTATTTTTCGCATAGTACTGAGAGAGTAGAAGTGGGTGCAGTAGTGGATTAATAGGATGCACCCACGCTGTCATTTAGCAGATTTATAACCCTGCAAGCACACAGCCCATCCATTAGAGTCACACTACTCCAGACTGGTTGGAAGTGAAGTATATGAGCAGTCTCACAAAACAAGACCAAAGTATACACATGCATGCTGCTCTCAAGTAGGAATAAAACCTTGTAATGGAATAGTCGATGAATCAATCGAGGGCTGAAACCTTTTAGTGGAATAATCGATTAATAAATCGGACGGAAATGAATCTATACACATTCTTATGATCAAAGAATGGGGTTAACTACAGCATGGGAGCATTATTAATCTCTCTGTTTTTGTAAGATTTGTTTTCAGGCTTTTTCGCTTTCTTGATAGGATAATACAGAGACAGATAGGAAACAAGGAGCAAGTCTGACTCAGCTCAGTGGTCTTGTGCCTAAAGTGTCCGGCCCGAGACTGGGAGGTTTGCAGGCCGGGTTCATACCAAAAGACTAATAAATGGAACCCAATGCCTCCCTGCAAGGGTGGGACTGGGAGTAAGTCCGGCTTGGCAAGGCTTACCTACATGCTGTCAGGCATCAAAGGCTATGTGGTACTCGCCCAACATATTCACACCAAAACAAACGTATTCAGGGATTTACGTCCTTCACCTATACATGACAACATGTATAGGTTGATCGGTCCAGTGGTCTGCGAAATTGGCCGCCGACAGACACGGACGGATACAGAAATACATACTGTGCACATACGTACAGTATGTACGAATGCTCTTCTAGACAGCTTGCCGCCACGCCAAAGCAAGTCTAGTGACAACACATTTAATAACATATGCACACACCTCTGTTCTTACCGAAGAGGATGTCGTAAGGTAACATTCAGAGGAGCGTCGTGGCACGTAGGGCGCTTGTAAGATCTGTATGTTTTTTTTTTTTTAAGTTCCTACAATTACATGCACCCCAAAAATAGAGACACCAGGTTGAAGGTAGTCAGGATCAGGACACTAATGCAGTGCTTCTCAAACATTTTCATGTCAAGGAGGACCCCTAAAACTGATATGATATGTCTCCCCAGGGGGGAATATATTATATTCAAAGATATATTCAAAGTGACGTGCTATGGCCTGGGCCGGCCGAGCGGTCCAGGCACCTAGGCTGGTAATCCAGCCTGACAGCGTGTCGCGGGTTCGAGTCCCAATCCTGACGACCTTTGCTACGTGTCTTCCGCCCCATCTCTCTCCCCCTTTCCTGTCTAACTACTGTAAAATCTATCAATAACGGCAAAAACTAAAAGCCCCAAAAAAGTGATGTGCTATGAGCTGTGATATCTGCTATTTTTGAATAGCCAAAGTATATCAAGTGGTTAAAATGACGTTTAATTACCCCCCCTCTCCCTCCTCCTCCTCCTCCCCCTCCTCCCCCTCATGGACGGTGAACGCTGGCCTGGTGTCCGTGTTTATGCTTGGACTGTGAATGCATGGACATCCATCAAAATACTGTATTATGCAGAGGAAATGCCAAACGCTACAACATAGACACATCCTTTTAACTTGACTTGCAGTACGAATACCCAAAGTCTTGTCCTGGGCCTGGCCCACTCCAAGGACATACTGTAGCTAGCATGTCTGATGAGCCAAATCCACCCAATTGAATGCCTCATGGTCGACCGTGCCAGACTTTTACTTTAAATGGTCTACATGGACATACCGTATCATATAACTAGGCTAACGAACGCGACTCAAAAATACACCATACTACTGCAGATGCTCTATTAGGGTAGCAGCAAGAGTGTAAAAGGAGTCCGCCCTATTGATGCGTAGCTACAGGGAAATATCGTTTAGTTTAGCAATGCATATTCTCTGCTCCCCAGACCTGTAAACCTTCAATACTCTGACAGTCTACTTAAACAAGATGTCAGTAAAGAAAGAGACATTCTTGCACGACAAAGCAGGGCATTCGTTTTCAGATGAAACGCAAAGAGTTGAAACACAGGGATACAACGTGGCAACATTATCTCAACCCGGGCCCATCCTCGCAGAGCATCAAATATTCACAGGCATTTTGGGGCCTGGATGAGGAGCTGCGCCTCTCACCCGTGCAGTCTACGAGCAGTCGCTTGGAAACTGGGCCAGAGTCTGGGAGCTGTCTAACCTACAGTACCTGGCTCCCTCCCTGCGGGCCCAAGGCAACAGCAGTCAGAGCCAGCCAGGCTCTACGCTCCAGTGGTGGAAGAAGTACAAGTAAAAGTAGCAATACCACAGTGCAGAAATACTGTTGCAAGTATAACAGAGTACTATATGGCAGTGAATGCAGGACCCTGAAGCCAACCCTGCAGAAGTCTCTAGACAGGTGCTACACCAGAATGTTGCGTGCAGTACTTAACATCAGCCAGAGGAGCACAAAGCACCAACGAACTGGCCAGATGTATGGAGAGCCGGGAAGACTGGAAGCGACGATGGAGGGCTCAGAGGACGACCTAGAGAAGGCCTGTGTTCAAAATGTTACTCGAGTAAAAGTACAAAAGTATTGGCGTCAAAATGTACCAGTACGGCGAGACACCCCAGGTGAATAGGGAAAAAAAGTTAAATAATAGCTATCACAATGAAACTTCTCCATCTGATTACTTATATAAAAAATAAGATTTTTTGTATTACAAGTTTTCTGAAATGATATGTTTAAATATGCAAATTAGGCATTATATGCGCTAATTTGCATACATTTCGGGACGATAAATCTGAAGATCGGATAAAGCCAGGTTCAAAATTATCATTTCATTTTGTTGACACATTAGAGACAAAGAAAATTACACATGGGATTTTTGATATCTCTAATTATCACTCCACAAATCAGAAAATAGTGTCAACAGGCATAAAAAACCCATTTTCGGCATGTTTTTAGGTATAAAATATGATGTAAATCAGGCTGTGAATGATATATCAACAAATCCATGTGTAAATGTCTGCGGAATATAGTTATGAATGAGACTGGAACGTTTGGTGTATGTGAGTTCAACTGAAGTGGAGATTCTTTGTCCCAGGTATGAGGAAAACTTATTTTGAGAAAACGGCCTTTAAAGATTTGTATTGTAAAATTCCGAAACGTTTTATTTGAAGCCACTATTTGGAGACAAATATCTCATCCAAACCTTGGCAACAACATATAATGGCATATATCATTGGAAAGGTCTGGACCTCGAGCTGACTGTGGTCTGATCCAAATATGGTCACTTCCTTTGTACCAACAACCAATCATGAAAATAGAGAGGGTGGATTTTCACCCAGAAAAACGAGCTGTCATTGGCTAAAATAAACTATCAAAATAAACATCTAGGCCCAGGCCGTAGCGTAACGGTCTGGGCACCGGACTGGTGATCCAGTCGCGGTGTGCCGCGGGTTCGACTCCCGGACCCGACACGGCCTTTACCGCATGTCATCCCCCCATCTCTCTCCCGTTTCCTGTCAGCCTACTATCTGTCCCTTACAAAATCAATAAAAGGCGTAAGCCGCAAAAAAAATTAAAAAAATAATAAAAAATAAATAAATAAACATCTAAATCTGTATTTTTAATGTGTATTTTGCTTTAGTTTGAAAGAGAACATGTTTAGGAAGCAAAATAGCAAAAAAATAAATAAAATAAAAATCATGATTTCACCTGTAGTGTCTCACTAAAATGTTTGAAAACAGCAGATCTATCTTTTTGGTCAAAGACACTGACCTCATCTAACCCTGGATAACCATACATGGAGAAGACTGGATCATCACCTAGATCTGCAGATATGGAACGGGCCAACAACTCAGTCTACATTTGACCTCAAACCATGATATCTCCATATATGGAGCTGACCTGTTCTAACACCCATATGTTGATCCATCCCCACCTGTCCTTCCCGTTCTGATATGTTATATATGTTGATCTGACCTCATCAAACCCTGTACACTCAAGACACACTCCATATATGGCCAGTACATAATTCATTCCATATGTTAATCTGACCCCCATGCCAAAGCACCAGCGCTCGCCCAGCAGTCTGCCGTCACCCAGGCGGATGTGTGGGTGAGGTCGCTTCTCACCGGGCGTCTTACTGGTAATTAATATCTGCAAAGTAACTAGTAACTAAAGTTTTCAAATAATTGTAGTGGAGTAAAAGTACAATAGTTGCCTCTGGGATCATGTAATGGAGTAGTAAAAGTATTGAAAATTGGAAATACCCCAGTAAAGTAAACAACATTGTACTTAAGTACAGTACTTGAGTGAATGTAGGCTAATTAGTTACTTTACACACCATTGCTCAGCTCCCAGGCGACCCTGGGCAGCTGCAAACAACCTGCCTGGGAGGATGGTGTCATCTCTGGCTCCACACAGATGAGGAGACACACACCGTTTTCCGACTGCAAAATTATGCAATTTGAGTTAAAATAAAGCCTGATGCTCAGCATAATCTCAAATACGCAAATAGCTGTGAAATAGTGTAACACAATATTCTGCATTGATCCGGTAACCACTAGCTGCCTGTTGGAGGAATTAGACATGCCCTTACGGAGACTTATGTGCATCTACGGTACTGAACATACAGACATCATCAGATCATTCAATGTCTGTAATTCTACAGTGCACATGATTAACATTACCTATTTCTGAGTGGGTGCTTCAAAACGAAGGGGGGGGGGGGGGGGGGGGGCAACGCTCCGGTTCAGTCTCTATCCTTTTATTACTCTATGGTCGTGAATAGAAAGCAGACAATCAAGACACACAATACTCATCTGTGTCAATTCAAAAGTGAAACTTGGCAAAAAAGACAATTATTCTCTCTTCTGTTCAGTTCAGACTTCAGTAGAGGTGAAATACATACAGACTCGGCTATCAGCTGGCGATGGCGTGTCATTCTCTCTTAATGCATGCCTTTGCCTCCGCTGAACTACCTCGACTCAGCAGCACTGCCATTCACATTGGCCCTGATCTTCATCATTAGTATTCCTCTCATTTCATTTCGTCATTCAAATCATCTTTTTCATATCACCTCCTCAATCCATTCCAATTTGAATTCTTGGCTTTCCTTTATCAGTCACCCTCTGCAACAATCATTCCTCCTTCTCTTTCTCTGTGTGTCTGTCTCACCATATATCTCTTAGTGTCTAGCTATGTCTCTCTCTGTGTGTGTGTGTGTGTGTGTGTGTGTGTGTGTGTGTGTGTGTGTGTGTGTGTGTGTAGGGGGGGGGGGGGGGGGGGGATCTACCATGGCTATAGCTGAATAAGGCGAAGCAAGGACAGTCTAGTCATCCCTGAGTTATAACCACAGAGTTAGTTCTTGGAAGAACTGCAATTCTGCTCGCTTTCCCTAGATGGTTACAATGCAATTAAATGAGGCAAAGAGGTTTCAGGGACTGCTATTGGCCCAGGATGAGTCAAATTTAATGTGTCAAACTCATTTAGGTCACTGGTCGAGGGGCCGGATAGGGCACAATGCAATTTCAATCAATGCAATCTAAATTCACACAGAATTTAGATTTGTAACCCAACCTAGGCTTCCTTCAATGCATGAGGAGTGAGCAGGCTCCTTCTCATCACCTGGCAGGTGGAGTTTCCCTGGTAGGCCGTAGCACGTGGAAGGAACATGCTATTCCAACCAGTTCCTTACTTCCTTTCCCCTCCATCAGGCAGTATAGAGACCAGGATTACTGCATTTATTTTGTGAGGGTACCTAGGGGACACGGGGAGAACATGCAAACTCCACACATAAAGGTCCTTTCGTCAAACCCACCTAAGGCGTGTTCCCTCCTCCGCTGATGACGCAGAGGAGGGAACACACCCCAGCACGGGAATCGAACCCGGGACCTTTTAGCTGTGAGGCGACAGCGGTACCGACTGTGCAACATTAGCAGACACTGCTACACAACTGCACCTAGTTTTGATGAGCCAGGCCTGCTTACAGCAATGAAACTCAGATAATGTATAGAAGTGATCACATTAGAATAGTCAGAAAAAAGGCATACCCATAAATCACAACATGACATAAAAAATGGCTTAATGCATTTTGAGTACATGTCACAGTTATTGAACAATGACACTCATCTTTTGCTTACTGGCTCAAACACTTTGATCAGCCCGTCTACACTATAGGGACCCGTTTCTGAGCAGTTGTTATTCTCCTAACGTCATTTAGATGTCCGTGTCAGTTGTGAGCGCAGTTTGAATTTGTTTATATTTAATTACAGAGAATGCCTGCCCACAGAGACGGGTTGTCCTAAACATGCAGGATTTTTGAGACAGCCTGTCATCTTGGGGTACATCAGTCTCAGACTTCCAGGTATTAATAGAGCCCAGCCCCAGACCCCCAGTCTCAAATTCATATTTCAAAGTTACACTGAACTTCAATTAGTTCCAATGGGAGATCGCTGTGCACCATGCACAGCGTATGCACTGATGGCAATCAGCAAGCAAAAGAGAGACAGATCTCCTTGAGACGAGGGACAATAGGAAACAATTCTGAAACTCGCTTTTCAGTGGCGATATTCTGTCTTTGTTGTAATTATTCCTATGAGCGGCCATGTACAGACTGCAATGATTAGAAATGAGCCCTGTTGCGGCACAGACACAGCGGTATGGGAGAGAGAGCGACGAGAGGCTGCTGTGCACAAATAAATGATTGAGCTATCGTAGCTGTCTGCCAGAAACCTCATATCTCAATCATTTAACGTTGTGTTTTTTCGTAAATAAATTCCTTAATTGATCGTACTTACTGTACAGCTGAGCGTCACACAAAAGCATCAAAAGCAGCAGATCAACAAGCTTGAAACATGGCGTGAAGCGACACGCTTTGAGCTTCTGAATTTGAACCCTGAAAAGTTACAGTTGTGGACATTATGAGGTTTACACCCAACAGAGACAATATACTTATTGTCTCTGTCGGGTGTATTGCTGTCTCTGATCGAAACCCCCCTACAGTGTCACATGATGGCATACCAGCACAGAAAGGTAATGTCATTTAAAACCACTCAAACCCTATACTTTGGTTGACTGGAGTCCCACAGGGCTCTATAATAGGGTTGAAGAAGATATAGTTGCATGCACTTACGAGTCGTGGCGCATTTTGAGTTGTAGAATAGGGACGCGCTAGCGTTCAAGAGGTTAATTGTTGGAATGGTGATATGCTGAAGTAGCCCTTCCTGCAGCCCAGTGGATTAAGAGTAAAAGATGGCCTGGGCTGTGGCTCAGCGGTCCAGGCACCTTGACTGGTAGTCCAGCGTTACAGTGTGTCGCGGGTTCGAGTCCCGAACCCAAAGACCTTTACTGTGCGTCTTCCCCCCATCTCTCTCCCCCTTTCCTGTCTACCTACTATCATCTATCAATAAAGGCAAAAAAAGCCAAACAAAACTCTTTAAAAGTTAAATGAAGATCAATAGGACCAGCGATCGACTGGGCAGAAAATGTCATGGGTAATGTCATCCAAAAGGAAAGTTCCATCTATAACTTTAACATTGATTTTCTGTCGGAAAGGAAAATAATATGTCTACAAATCTGTGTCTAGTATACACGTACACGTACAATATCTAAGATCAATGTTATGGCAATCTGGGAAGTGGGAACCCATTCGTTTTTGGGGCACCACCATGTGTACAGAAATTGGATTGGCTCCTCCATTTCTTAGTCCACTTCCTCCCAGGTGCTTCTGTGTTTATTACTACTGACAACACCACTACATGTTTAGGGCAGTCAGTGGCGTTTATTACTACTGACAACACCACTACATGTTTAGGGCAGTCAGTGGTGTTTATTACTACTGACATGTTTAGGGCAGTCAGTGGTGCCGACAGATTTAGCTGTTAGCAGAAACTGCCTTGAGAGATGAATGTTTTGGTAATGACATTGAAAAACTAATAAAATATGCACATCACTTAGTAGAGGTGCTGGGTTCAAAAGTGACATCAGAAAAGGAGAAAAGAACCTGTACACTCATCTGCTCCAAAAGTTACACTTTATTGACAACGTTTCGAGCCAAGGCTCTTCAAGTTTGACCAGATGAAGAGCCTTGGCTCGAAACGTCAATAAAGTATAACTTTTGGAGCAGAGGAGTGTGCGGGTTCTTTTCTCCTTTTTTGGTAATGACATTGAACTTTGGTTTTGGTAAATTATGAAATAGTATAATTCTCTCTTTCACAGTCACAACTATTGCAACTCAAACTCACATAGAGTGCCTGGATCAAACAAATAAATAAAAAACGATTCTGAAGCAGAAGCACTCAATTCATTCTTCTATGCAATATTCATAGTCAGACCCACTACTATTTGGGGCTATTAGTAATTCACAAAGAGTCAAGAACCAGCTTCTTCTAAATCCCATCCATCACATGCCACGGCTTCGTCAAGCGTTAATCTCTAGGTGGATAAGGAAGAATTGAATTAGCTCGTGCAACCTTCAACACTTGAACCTTTGCCGCCATCGTTCGGCCCACTAGTAGCCCTCTGCTGGATTGATAGCTTGAACACGTACACATTTCATTGCACGTCCGAGTTTCACGTCCTTATACTTTCTGTGACCTGGCATGTTTTTAGGCTTTGATGTGATTCTGGGGGAGGGGAGGTTCCCCTTCTAGTTTGGGTAGAACAAACTTCCCTTTCAATTTGGGTAGATCAAACTTCGAAGGTTCACATCACACACGTTTTGATATGAAATGTGGCAGAAGCTGTGCAAGAGTGTCCTTGTTTTTCCAAGCGAATGTGGTCCGTGCAACGAGCATGGACCTCAGCAGCACCACGTCCCTCATTAATTACACCTGAAGTGATGACTTTCAAGATGCCGTCCTTACCTTGGGCATGTAGTTTATAGGCAAATAAAATGGCAGAAATTGCCTTTCTCTTTATTCAAAAGTAGCAGATCTACAATGCTCAATGTGACACGTTGTGAGTTTCTGTATTCTATTCCTAATCCCCATGCATTATTACCTGCTCACGCTTTCAGTAGTAGTAGTAGTAGTAGTAGTAGTGGTAGTGGTAGTGGTAGTAATTACTCCTACGTAGCAGCATCTCTTTTACCTCATCTGTCCTGTGTTTCATAACTGCGGTACTGCCATGAAAAATGCTAATTCCTTTGCAGGATTCATAAAGGACTATCTGATAAAACAAGGCTTAATGGTGGCTGGGAAATAGGAAACAATTTGTAACAGTTTAGACCCTCTTCTGTCAGTGGCTTAGGGAGAGAATAAGAGCAGAGGGATCAAGCAGGGCCGATGTTCAGCCCATCATCCACCCACCCTGCCCCAGTGGCCCCAACGGGGTGAGCAAGGGCACCTCTCTACGAATAATTAGAAAAGAGACCTTCAGCGCTGCACGCTCACACCATTCTGCTGTTCAAACAGGAGGCCAGAGGGCACCTTTATCAACTCGCATTAGCCCCTGCTCCGCCTTTTGATGCACAATCTGAACACACATGCGTGCGTGCAGAGTACACTACCACACACTGTGAAAATGCAGCTAAAGAGATTTTTTTATGTTATTTCCCATTCCCTCTGGGCTTTGTATCAAGCGTGAGATAATGGATAGTCTTTTAACTTCAATGCGTGTGACTTAAGGAGTGCGTGTGCGTGTACGTGTGTGTGTGTGTGTGTGTCCTAGAGGTTGATGTGGATTATTCTAATGAGCAGTCTCCTTGAGGAATATTGTGTAGAATGGAGACAACACACAAACGGCAACAACAACAACAAACTACCGATAATGCTTTATATATTCCCATGAAAAGAAAAGTTACTGTCAGGTTATTGTTCTTCCCACAGTGGATATAAGCAACATGACAAGTTGAATACTCTCCCAAACAATATCGGGCAAACATATTTTTTGATAGTACGCAACTATAAATAAGGCAAGTTTGAAATTGCCTGTAAACAGGCAATAGGGTTTGACAACAGTGAAACAGGACACCGTTTGTTTTGACCCAAAATGAGTTGGACGTAAGAGGTCAGCGAGGAGCCGAGACCAGCTTCTCTCCACAATTTATTTTTGGATGACACGGCACAATACTGGAGCCATAAAAGGCGTTGGACGAGACAGCGAAATGGAAACGGAGAGAGTGGGAGTGACAGGACAGAGAGAGAATGTACTCAAGACAGAAAAGATATGTTCCACCAGGAGGAATATATTATGTGTTGGCTACTCCTGTTTCACCGTTCGACAATGTAATGTGGCGCGGAATGCTTTTGTGAAAATGATTTATTTTATTTTTTGGGGGGACTTTGGGAATGCTTGTGCCATGGGGGAATACAATAGAGATTGTTTACAATGAGAGGCCATGTTCATAGTTACCTCCCATTCCCTTCTGGACCAGCCAATCCCTCTTGATGGTTGGAACATTCTTTACATTTTTCTGTTGGCCGTTTTAAGTTTTTGTAGACACAAAAGGGACAAAGAGGGTAGTGACATGACATTTCATCATATAGGCCATAATGAGCAGGATTGACAATACACTACTGTACTGTGGTCTGTGGCTCGACAGTATGTGCCACCTGGTTGAGACACCAGTGTGAAACCTTGTATCTCCACATTTCATTTTCTAATGCCGTTTCTAAGGTTTAATGGCCTGTTTTATACTTGTACTTGTCGGCTAGTGAAAACTACTGAACTAGAAGCTTGGTTTTGGACAATGTTCACCTATAAAATGATATTAAAGTGATTAAGTCTGCCAGGTTTTTTTTTTATAAATATTTCACCAAAGGAAAGTATTAACAAAAGCTTGTGACTACATAATAACTACAACAACAACAACTTATTTGAACAGGTTTGGAAATGGTCTTGGACATACAAGGTTTCTTCTGCCCAACAGAAACGATGTGTGAGGCACACAAATTCACCACACAGACACAACAACAAGGGTATCAACACCTGAACCAAGTAACTAACTCATTTCACTTCCATTTGTGACTTCTCTGGTGTGGAGGACCTGCTTTTAAGGGTGACCCCATAGAAAACGGGGCAGCGTTCCAATATATCTCAATGAATGAATGAATGAGTTTATTTCGAACATTATTTGAAGTCAAATACACAAAAAACACTGAAACGAAAGAGAAAATACTCGTAACAATGTCCGAAAGGGAGTAGGGTGAAGTGTTAAACTTATTTGGCCCCTACCCCCCTGGGTTTTTTTACCCTTATAACTTAATAGTATATATACATTTATAATAACCCGGTTTATCATTGCTTAAAGGAAGACATGAAAATAGAGCAATAAAATAAAATAAAAAACAATCTCGGAAAATAATAGAAATAAAGTCAATACAACTGGTAAAACCAGTACTTTAACTAAATAAGAAATAGAATAAAAGATATATATTTCCAGAGGCCCACAATGGGCTGAATTAGCACAAAGGTGCTAGGACAGACAACCAGTTGTGTTGACTCAGTGCGTCAACACCGCCCCTCCTCGTCTAAATACCTCCTAAATATGATCATTTTATATGACCTCTTAAAGTGGTTAATGTTAGGGCTGAGTTGCACCTCGTTACTTAGTCCGTTCCACAATTGGACTCCACAAACTGAGATGCACATACTCTTCGATTTTAATTTAACATAGTGTACTTTGAAGTTGAGTTCTCGTCTTAAATTATAGCCCCCCTCTCTGTCACTGAACATTTTTTGTAGGTTACCTGGTAAAGTATTTTTCCTTGCTCTAAACATAATTAGTGCAGTTTTATATTCAACAAGGTCCATTAGCTTCATGATGTGTGATTGTAAAAATAGTATATTGGTGTGGTCCAGATATCCTGCCTTATTGACTATTCTGATTGCTTTTTTTTGAAGTATGCATAGTGGTTTTAGATTACTTTTGTAGGTGTTTCCCCAAATTTCTACACAGTAATTGAGATATGGCAGGACAAGCGAGCAATATAGTAAATGTAGTGATTTATGATCCAAAATGTGTTTGGTTTTCCCTAAAACTGCAATGCTCCGTGCAAGCTTTGTTCTCACATAATTTATATGGGGTTTCCAGCAAATCTGGTGGTTCAACAAAACACCCAGAAATGTATTTTCATATACTCTTTCAATGTTAACATTTTCTATTGCCAACTGTACTTGTGTATCTATTGCACGGTTTCCGAATAACATAAACTTGGTTTTACTCAAGTTTAGTGATAATTTATTTATATCAAACCAGTGTTTTAATTTCCTCAATTCTGCTGAGGTGACCTGCAAAAGCTGCTGCAGATTTTCCCCTGAACAGAAGGCATTTGTGTCGTCAGCAAATAAAACAAATTTCAACACTTTTGATACACTACATATATCATTGATGTATAAAATAAACAATAATGGTCCTAACACTGACCCCTGTGGGACTCCACAAGTAATGTCTGCCCATGGTGATTTATAGTCACCCATCTGTACAAACTGTTGCCTGTGTTGCATGTAGCTTTTCAGCCAGTTTAGCGCCACACCCCTTATACCATACCTTTCAATTTTTTTAAATAATATCTCATGATTAATGCAATCAAATGCTTTTTTCAAATCTATAAATACCCCTAAGACGTATTTCTGGCTATCAATACTGCTGGTGATCTCCTCTGTTAGCTCCATTAAGGCCATTGCTGTTGACCTGTTCGCTCTGAAACCGTACTGGCTGTCTGTCAGGATTTTATTTTTTTCAATGTAATTATCTAACCTTAAAATGAACAATTTTTCTAATATTTTGGAGAATTGGCAAAGCAAGGAAATTGGCCTATAATTTGTGAAGTGATGTTTATCCCCGGCTTTAAATATCGGAATGACTTTGGCAACTTTCATTTTTTGTGGAAATGAGCCAGTTGTCAAAGATAAGTTACAGATGTAGGTTAGTGGGACTATAATACAGTCAATTACCTTCTTGATTAATATCATGTCAATTCCATTCCAATCGGTAGATGACTTATTCTTACACTTACTGACAATATCAATGATTTCTTTTTCTTCTACAGCTTTCAGGTACATTGAGTTGATGTTTCTAGTAATGTTCGCCTCGGCATTCCCACAATCGCCTGTGACCTTTATTTTCTCAGCTAGGTTTGGCCCTATATTTACAAAGAAGTTGTTAAAGCCACTAGCCACGTCATTCATGTTGTTTAAGGATCTCTCATTGTCAATAAAGTACTCAGGGTAGTTTCTATTGTTTGAACCATTTCTGATAATACCATTTAATATTTTCCATATACCTGAAATGTTGTTCTTGTTATTCTCTAATAGTTTACTATAATACTCTTTTTTGCATGTCCTCATAATATTAGTTAATTTATTTTTGTATTTCTTATATTTATGCTCTGCCTCTACAGTTCTATGTTTTAGTAATTGCTTATAGAGAGTGTTCTTTTTTTTACAAGCATTATGCAGTCCTTTTGTGATCCATGGTCTGTTGGTGTCGTTTTGGTTTATCCTGCCCTTGATTTTCTTTATTGGACAGTTGGTGTTATATAATGACTTGAATATTTCAAGAAACGTATCGTAGGCTTTGTCAGTGTCGCCTTCTTCATAAAGGTTATTCCAATTCTGTGCTAGTAAATCATTTCTAAATGCATTCATGTTTTGTTCTGTTCTTATTCTCTTGTATTTAATCGTTTGGTCTTCTTTTCCTTTCACATAGTCACAGTCATAGATCACAAAAACTGGCAGATGGTCACTGATGTCATTCATAAGCAGCCCACTCACTAAACTGTTCTCCATATAGTTTGTAAATATATTGTCTATTAATGTTGCACTTTGGACTGTTATCCTACTTGGTTTGGTGATCAATGGATATAGACTCAGGCTGTACATTGTGTTAATGAATTCCTCTGTCATTCTATTGTTGTTGGGATTTAATAGATTTATATTGTGATCTCCGCAAATGAATGTAACCTTATGGTTGGTGTTGGCGAATAACGCTTCCATGCGGTCCTTGAATTTCTCAACGCTTGAATCCGGTGCTCTGTATACACAACTGCAGATTATGTTTTTTTGCTTTTCCATATTAATCTCTACTGTAATACATTCCATCAGGTCGTCAATAGTTGTTGTCATGCTCTCAACAACCTTGTAATTTAGGCTATTTTCAATGTATAGGGCCACACCCCCTCCTCTTTTCCCCCTTCTGTTCATATAGTTGAGCTCATATCCATTCATTTCAAAATCAATTCCCTTCTCTGGGCAGAGCCAGGTTTCAGATAATGCAATGATATTAAATGGCTTTTTGAATTTATTTAAGTAGTCTCTGATACTTGTGTAGTTAGCATACAAACTTCTACTATTGAAGTGAATAATGGATATTCCATGATCTAGCTTAACATTCAAGTCATTGTACTGTTCATCGGTGTAGTAGCAACATGTATTATTTAAATGGTCAAAGAAGTTAATGTCTGGATCAATGTCTTGTTCAAGTTCCTGCATGATAGGGTGGTAGGCCTACCTTATTTATAAAACAGATAATAGAGTCCAGCAAAGGAAAGACTAGGGAATAACAAAGAAGTACAAAATTAAAGTAGAAAAAACAAAAGTAGAAAAACAAAATACAGCGCCGATTTCCCGTATAGCAGCACGGGTAGAAATACAAGAAAATCGGTGGAATCCAACGAGAAGCCGGCATGTGTATCCATGCTTTGTTTAACGTCCACGACACAAAATCATGCATTATCCCTCGAGAGGTAAATAAGTGTCCCATGCAGAAGAGAGTTTTAAGGAGCAATGGGCAGCATACGTGTAGGATCAATACAGCAGCTGACAACACGTGAAAAAAACAATCCATGCAAAAAGTTGCAAGGCGGTAAAGAAAAAATAGTAGGATATCCATCATGCGATTTAAGTTCGTTTTACTTCGCTAGGATTTAGCTAAGCCATCAATGTTGCTTTAGTTATACTCGTCTAGGTCACTGAGTTCGTTTACCTTGATAACTTTTCCATCCTCAGGCGTGGCATCCGTGGATCCATTCAACTTGATAAACACATTGCAGTTCCTCGTCCAGGTTGCTTGAATTTTCTTTTGCTTCTTCATGGTGCGAGCTTCTTTTGCAATCTTGGCGTTCCTCTGCGTGAGGTGTTCATTCATATACACGTTTGTATCGAGTAGCTTCATTCTTTGCATGATTAGCTCCGTTTTGTGTTTACGATTGGCGAAACGCATGATTATTGCTGTCGGGGTTTTCTTATCCTTGCGTGGAAGAGTATGGCACACTGAGATGTTCTTTGGGTCCAGGTGAATATCATGGCTCTCCAAGAAGCTGGTGACTTGCATCTCGAGAGTTTGCAGGTCCTCGACTGGAGCGTCTTCTCCATTGTTTGTGCCAGGAGCGGCCGCCCTCGCATATGATCTTGGTTTAATTGCCATCCAAGATTCAATGAAATAAGATGTCCTTATAAAGGTCTTTTCACACAGAAAGCGATGGAACTTTACGTGCCTAGAAATTCATTCAGCAAAAGAAGATCATCTTCAAGATGGAAGCACGTTGCTTCGTGCCGTGTTCGAGCAGCTCGCGGATCTGCTACTTTTGATGCTTTTTGTGTGACACTGTAGTACGAAGCATAGGGGTGTATAAATGCATTGCGACACTTGAATCTTAAGGTGGCAATTCAACAGCATCAATTTTTAACTAAATTATAATTATTTTCTTTTGTAACCCATTTGTCACCCGGTGCCAATTTGCACTCTCTCCCTCTGCCAACCTGGGGAGAGCCCCGAACTGAGCTCATGCTAACTTCAATGCATGAGGAGTGAGCAGGCTGACAAGGGGAGGCAGTATAGAGGCCCTATCACCAACCCCACCTATAGGGTATGATGACGCAGAGGGAAGAACATGCCCCCAGCGACCACAGTGTCCCCGGTGAGAATCGAACCGGGGACACTATGTATTTTCGTAATTTAATGTTGTACTTGATCAGACTACAGCATCACACAGAAGTATCAAAAGTAGCAGATCTGCAAGCTCGAAATGACGTGTTTTGAGCTTGTAGATCTGTTACTTTTGCCATTTTCTAAAAAGTGAGATGTTTGGACAAATTGTTAATATTTAGTTTTTTTTCCTTTAGCCACCCTGTAGTTTCTTCCCAAACTCCATCCATGCCCCTGGGGACAGCGGCTACCGTTTTGTCAAACGAGCGACACTGGATGCGTCAGCCCACCACACACACGCTGGCTCCCTTCAAAGAACTAACAGCAACTATGACACCATAAAACATCCATATCTCTATTCTCTTTGGTGCCGTTTTATTCCCCAGCCAGGTAACAGTGCTACCAGGAGGTCTGTGTGTGACTGGTGATTCAGAATGTGATTGAGGATGGTCTGCGCACACGCGCATGTGTGTGTGTGTGTGTGTGTGTGTGTGTGTGCATGAAACAGACAGACTAGAATAGACGGATGGCAAAGAAAGGAAGAAAGACCATAACGAGGCTGAGGATTACGAGCTCCTTAACATTTGCACACCGCCACCACTACCCCTTTCATTAACACGTCCGCCATCCGCCCTTCAGTCCAACGCGGTCATGCCATTAGTATCTGGAGCAAGCCATTCTCTGCAGGGTCTCTCCTCCTTTCCTCCACTGCCCTCTCAACAGCCCTCTCCCCGGAGAGGCCACGGGGCAGGGAGGGAGGATGGGGGCAAAGGGAGAAGGATGTTTAGGAGGAGCTTCTGGCCAACTCTGCTGGTTCACCCCATGGAGAAAGACAACAACCCTGGGAGGACATGACAAAATAACACACACTGTGTGGACAACGCATCGTTGGGACACCCCGAGACTGATCGGTGTACTTCCCGACAACAGCCGACTCTCCCTCTCTCTCTATATTAAAGCACCCCCGCCCCTCCAACAGTAAATAGACATTCTCCTGACGTAGCCAGTCCCGCCCGCTGCAGTATAGAATGTAAACAGTCCTAGGGAAGCCTCTCTGCTCATTTTTCACTTCTGTATGCACCGTACTACCAACCTCCCCCCACCCCTTTCCCCCTCACCGCTGTACCATACCCGGCCTGAGCTTCTCCATTTCATTCAGCCTAATGACACACAAGTGCGCACACACACACACACACACACACACACACACACACACACAAAAGACCAGGGGCTAATGCACCACTGTCCACAGCAGTAGTAGGATTGCAGGCACTCAGGGAACAAATATCCTGTTCATAAAATTTTCATTCTGTGTATGCCTGTTGGCCGAGCACATTTCCCAGTGAAAAATATACACACTTAACCTTGAAACGATCTTTTTAACATAATGTGTCTGCTTTGTCCCAGCTGGGCCGAATAAAGGGATAAAATGGCCCAGGAAATGGGATGCACACTGGGTTTCTTTTCGGGGCCACTCATCTGGAAGTACACGTTCTGTGATGTCCTACGTCTCTATGTGACAAGAACATTCTGGCCCTGTTATGCGCATCAATGCATAAGTCTTCTTGTCTTGCACATCTCTTTCTCTCACACTCACACTCACACTCACACTCACACACACACACACACACACACACACACACACACACACACACACACACACACACACACACACACACACACACACACACACACACACACACACACACACACACACACACACACACACACACACACTTCTGTAATAATTGAGGTTATGTCCAACCTCGCAACAGAACCAGTTTGTTGGAAAATCAATTTTAATATTGTGGTTTAATATACTGTCCGTGTTCCCCGGTGCTCTTCATTGAACAATCTCAGATGTATCTATTCTACAGTAATTGCCTTTCACGGAATGCTTTGCTTTGAAGAAGCAGCATTTGCTGCCTGTGGTCAAAACAACAAGAGCTTTGCGTTGTTTCATGAGATATACGGCATGTCAGCGTACATTTATTATATCGTCTCTTTGGGGTGGCAACCTCTTTATGTCCAAATACTTTTACAGGATTCAAATTCAAAAGTAGCAGATCAACAAGCTCAACACACGTGACTTTGCGCCACGTTTCAAGCTTGCAGATCAGCCACTTTGTAAATTGAATTTGATTGTGACTTCCTGTAATTTCACCTGTTCTGTATTCCGAGTGTTTTTCGTCACCATTTTTGCTTCCCTATTCTAACTCTAGCTCTAACTGTAATGTTGAGAGCCTGCACTTTCATACCTGAAAAATGTGACGATAAAGTTGTTCCGATTCTGAATTAAATTGGTGTCTGATTTAGGGCTGTCAGCCTGTCACGATTATGTCCTGCTCAAATAAATCGCGATTAACGATTGAATTGCGTTTGTCGAACATTGGAACATTATGCATAACGAAAATAACAAACAAACTTTCCACGCTATTAGATTAGAGACCATTTATACTCGCTGAAGTCAATTAACTATATTTTTCTCTCAACTTAAGCTAGCGGTAAACATGCTGCGGGTTTTGTGTCTGCGTTTTAAGTTTATGCATGGTGCACAGCAGTGTTGAGGTTATTGACTCAATTATTTCACAGATTTCCTGTCATTTTAGATTTTATATAGCGACATACATTTTTCAGAAAATCATTTAGAATGGTGATTTACAACATTGGTTCTCCTAAATAGCATGTCTTTTTTGAAAATTCTTTGAAATATCAAAGCTCATATACAAGAACTTGTACATCTGCTATTTTTGAACATTTTTTAAATATCTTGAAAGTGTGAAAAGTGATTTAGAAGACATTTGCAAAGTGGGCCTGGGGTTGTTCTCTGCAGGGTCCACAGTGGATCATCAGTGTTAATGTGTCCATCTGTAACTCAGAGTGTGTACACTCTGAGTTACATTTGTACATTCTCATGCAGAGTTAAATTGACGCTGAGGACTTCACTGGGTACAATTTGATGTGGAACCAGCAGCATAACATAATTATAGCAGGCACTGTCAGCTTCTAATATCATCATTATTGAACCAAGCCAAGTTGGAACAGTGGGGATTTGTTTTTAATGAGGTCAAATTAATTTTTCTGCAGGAAATTGATTCATTTAGCGCCCTATCACAGAATTAATCCGTTGAAACCGGGAAAGC
>NC_139704.1:19896964-19913143 GCF_964188405.1 Protomyctophum parallelum | reverse complement strand
ATCCATCGCTCTCTCTCTATCCATCGCTCTCTCTCTATCCATCGCTCTCTCTCTATCCATCGCTCTCTATCCATCGCTCTCTCTCTATCCATCGCTCTCTCTCTATCCATCGCTCTCTATCCATCGCTCTCTCTCTATCCATCGCTCTCTCTCTATCCATCGCTCTCTCTCTATCCATCGCTCTCTCTATCCATCGCTCTCTATCCATCGCTCTCTCTCTATCCATCGCTCTCTATCCATCGCTCTCTATCCATCGCTCTCTCTCTATCCATCGCTCTCTCACTATCCATCGCTCTCTCTCTATCCATCGCTCTCTCTCTATCCATCGCTCTCTCTCTATCCATCGCTCTCTATCCATCGCTCTCTCTATCCATCGCTCTCTATCCATCGCTCTCTCTCTATCCATCGCTCTCTCTCTATCCATCGCTCTCTCTCTATCCATCGCTCTCTATCCATCGCTCTCTCTCTATCCATCGCTCTCTCTCTATCCATCGCTCTCTCTCTATCCATCGCTCTCTCTCTATCCATCGCTCTCTATCCATCGCTCTCTCTCTATCCATCGCTCTCTATCCATCGCTCTCTCTCTATCCATCGCTCTCTATCCATCGCTCTCTCTCTATCCATCGCTCTCTCTATATCCATCGCTCTCTCTCTATCCATCGCTCTCTCTCTATCTATCGCTCTCTATCCATCGCTCTCTCTCTATCCATCGCTCTCTCTATCCATCGCTCTCTCTCTATCCATCGCTCTCTCTCTATCCATCGCTCTCTCTCTATCATCGCTCTCTCTCTATCCATCGCTCTCTATCCATCGCTCTCTCTCTATCCATCGCTCTCTCTCTATCCATCGCTCTCTCTCTATCCATCGCTCTCTCTCTATCCATCGCTCTCTCTCTATCCATCGCTCTCTCTCTATCCATCGCTCTCTCTCTATCCATCGCTCTCTCTATCCATCGCTCTCTCTCTATCCATCGCTCTCTCTCTATCCATCGCTCTCTCTCTATCCATCGCTCTCTCTCTATCCATCGCTCTCTCTATCCATCGCTCTCTCTATCCATCGCTCTCTCTCTATCCATCGCTCTCTATCCATCGCTCTCTCTCTATCCATCGCTCTCTCTCTATCCATCGCTCTCCTATCCATCGCTCTCTCTCTATCCATCGCTCTCTATCCATCGCTCTCTCTCTATCCATCGCTCTCTCTCTATCCATCGCTCTCTCTCTATCCATCGCTCTCTCTATCCATCGCTCTCTCACTATCCATCGCTCTCTCTCTATCCATCGCTCTCTCTATCCATCGCTCTCTCTCTATCCATCGCTCTCTCTCTATCCATCGCTCTCTATCCATCGCTCTCTCTCTATCCATCGCTCTCTCTATCCATCGCTCTCTCTCTATCCATCGCTCTCTCTCTATCCATCGCTCTCTCTCTATCCATCGCTCTCTCTCTATCCATCGCTCTCTCTCTATCCATCGCTCTCTATCCATCGCTCTCTCTCTATCCATCGCTCTCTCTCTATCCATCGCTCTCTCTCTATCCATCGCTCTCTCTCTATCCATCGCTCTCTCTCTATCCATCGCTCTCTATCCATCGCTCTCTATCCATCGCTCTCTATCCATCGCTCTCTCTCTATCCATCGCTCTCTCTCTATCCATCGCTCTATCTCTATCCATCGCTCTCTCTCTATCCATCGCTCTCTCTCTATCCATCGCTCTCTCTCTATCCATCGCTCTCTATCCATCGCTCTCTATCCATCGCTCTCTATCCATCGCTCTCTCTCTATCCATCGCTCTCTATCCATCGCTCTCTCTCTATCCATCGCTCTCTCTCTATCCATCGCTCTCTCTCTATCCATCGCTCTCTATCCATCGCTCTCTCTCTATCCATCGCTCTCTCTCTATCCATCGCTCTCTCTCTATCCATCGCTCTCTCTCTATCCATCGCTCTCTCTCTATCCATCGCTCTCTCTCTATCCATCGCTCTCTCTCTATCCATCGCTCTCTCTATCCATCGCTCTCTATCTATCCATCGCTCTCTATCTATCCATCGCTCTCTCTATCCATCGCTCTCTCTCTATCCATCGCTCTCTATCCATCGCTCTCTCTCTATCCATCGCTCTCTCTCTATCCATCGCTCTCTCTCTATCCATCGCTCTCTCTCTATCCATCGCTCTCTCTCTATCCATCGCTCTCTATCCATCGCTCTCTCTCTATCCATCGCTCTCTCTCTATCCATCGCTCTCTCTCTATCCATCGCTCTCTCTCTATCCATCGCTCTCTCTCTATCCATCGCTCTCTCTATCCATCGCTCTCTATCTATCCATCGCTCTCTATCCATCGCTCTCTCTCTATCCATCGCTCTCTCTCTATCCATCGCTCTCTCTCTATCCATCGCTCTCTCTCTATCCATCGCTCTCTCTCTATCCATCGCTCTCTCTCTATCCATCGCTCTCTCTCTATCCATCGCTCTATCCTCGCTCTCTCTCTATCCATCGCTCTCTATCCATCGCTCTCTATCCATCGCTCTCTCTCTATCCATCGCTCTCTATCCTCTATCCATCGCTCTCTCTCTATCCATCGCTCTCTCTCTATCCATCGCTCTCTCTCTATCATCGCTCTCTCTCTATCCATCGCTCTCTCTCTATCCATCGCTCTCTCTCTATCATCGCTCTCTCTATCCATCGCTCTCTCTCTATCCATCGCTCTCTCTATCCATCGCTCTCATCTCTATCCATCGCTCTCTATCCATCGCTCTCTCTCTATCCATCGCTCTCTCTCTATCCATCGCTCTCTCTCTATCCATCGCTCTCTCTCTATCCATCGCTCTCTCTCTATCCATCGCTCTCTCTCTATCCATCGCTCTCTATCCATCGCTCTCTCTCTATCCATCGCTCTCTCTCTATCCATCGCTCTCTATCCATCGCTCTCTCTCTATCCATCGCTCTCTCTCTATCCATCGCTCTCTCTCTATCCATCGCTCTCTCTCTATCCATCGCTCTCTATCCATCGCTCTCTCTCTATCCATCGCTCTCTATCCATCGCTCTCTCTCTATCCATCGCTCTCTCTCTATCCATCGCTCTCTATCCATCGCTCTCTATCCATCGCTCTCTCTCTATCCATCGCTCTCTATCCATCGCTCTCTCTCTATCCATCGCTCTCTATCCATCGCTCTCTATCCATCGCTCTCTCTCTATCCATCGCTCTCTCTCTATCCATCGCTCTCTATCCATCGCTCTCTCTCTATCCATCGCTCTCTCTCTATCCATCGCTCTCTCTCTATCCATCGCTCTCTCTCTATCCATCGCTCTCTATCCATCGCTCTCTCTCTATCCATCGCTCTCTCTCTCTATCCATCGCTCTCTATCCATCGCTCTCTCTCTATCCATCGCTCTCTCTCTATCCATCGCTCTCTCTCTATCCATCGCTCTCCTCTATCCATCGCTCTCTATCCATCGCTCTCTCTCTATCCATCGCTCTCTATCCATCGCTCTCTATCCATCGCTCTCTCTCTATCCATCGCTCTCTCACTATCCATCGCTCTCTCTCTATCCATCGCTCTCTCTCTATCCATCGCTCTCTCTCTATCCATCGCTCTCTATCCATCGCTCTCTCTATCCATCGCTCTCTATCCATCGCTCTCTCTCTATCCATCGCTCTCTCTCTATCCATCGCTCTCTCTCTATCCATCGCTCTCTATCCATCGCTCTCTCTCTATCCATCGCTCTCTCTCTATCCATCGCTCTCTCTATCCATCGCTCTCTCTCTATCCATCGCTCTCTATCCATCGCTCTCTCTCTATCCATCGCTCTCTATCCATCGCTCTCTCTCTTATCCATCGCTCTCTATCCATCGCTCTCTCTCTATCCATCGCTCTCTCTATATCCATCGCTCTCTCTCTATCCATCGCTCTCTCTCTATCTATCGCTCTCTATCCATCGCTCTCTCTCTATCCATCGCTCTCTCTATCCATCGCTCTCTCTCTATCCATCGCTCTCTCTCTATCCATCGCTCTCTCTCTATCATCGCTCTCTCTCTATCCATCGCTCTCTATCCATCGCTCTCTCTCTATCCATCGCTCTCTCTCTATCCATCGCTCTCTCTCTATCCATCGCTCTCTCTCTATCCATCGCTCTCTCTCTATCCATCGCTCTCTCTCTATCCATCACTCTCTCTCTATCCATCGCTCTCTCTCTATCCATCGCTCTCTATCCATCGCTCTCTCTATCCATCGCTCTCTATCCATCGCTCTCTATCCATCGCTCTCTCTCTATCCATCGCTCTCTATCCATCGCTCTCTCTCTATCCATCGCTCTCTCTCTATCCATCGCTCTCTATCCATCGCTCTCTCTCTATCCATCGCTCTCTATCCATCGCTCTCTCTCTATCCATCGCTCTCTCTCTATCCATCGCTCTCTCTCTATCCATCGCTCTCTATCCATCGCTCTCTCACTATCCATCGCTCTCTCTCTATCCATCGCTCTCTCTCTATCCATCGCTCTCTCTCTATCCATCGCTCTCTCTCTATCCATCGCTCTCTATCCATCGCTCTCTCTCTATCCATCGCTCTCTATCCATCGCTCTCTCTCTATCCATCGCTCTCTCTCTATCCATCGCTCTCTCTCTATCCATCGCTCTCTCTCTATCCATCGCTCTCTCTCTATCCATCGCTCTCTATCCATCGCTCTCTCTCTATCCATCGCTCTCTCTCTATCCATCGCTCTCTCTCTATCCATCGCTCTCTCTCTATCCATCGCTCTCTCTCTATCCATCGCTCTCTATCCATCGCTCTCTATCCATCGCTCTCTATCCATCGCTCTCTCTCTATCCATCGCTCTCTCTCTATCCATCGCTCTATCTCTATCCATCGCTCTCTCTCTATCCATCGCTCTCTCTCTATCCATCGCTCTCTCTCTATCCATCGCTCTCTATCCATCGCTCTCTCTCTCTATCCATCGCTCTCTATCCATCGCTCTCTCTCTATCCATCGCTCTCTCTCTATCCATCGCTCTCTCTCTATCCATCGCTCTCTCTCTATCCATCGCTCTCTCTCTATCCATCGCTCTCTATCCATCGCTCTCTCTCTATCCATCGCTCTCTATCCATCGCTCTCTCTCTATCCATCGCTCTCTCTCTATCCATCGCTCTATATCCATCGCTCTCTCTCTATCCATCGCTCTCTCTCTATCCATCGCTCTCTATCCATCGCTCTCTCTCTATCCATCGCTCTCTCTCTATCCATCGCTCTCTCTCTATCCATCGCTCTCTCTCTATCCATCGCTCTCTCTCTATCCATCGCTCTCTCTCTATCCATCGCTCTCTCTCTATCCATCGCTCTCTCTATCCATCGCTCTCTATCCATCGCTCTCTATCCATCGCTCTCTATCCATCGCTCTCTCTCTATCCATCGCTCTCTATCCATCGCTCTCTCTCTATCCATCGCTCTCTCTCTATCCATCGCTCTCTCTATCCATCGCTCTCTATCCATCGCTCTCTCTCTATCCATCGCTCTCTATCTATCCATCGCTCTCTCTCTATCCATCGCTCTCTCTCTATCCATCGCTCTCTCTCTATCCATCGCTCTCTCTCTATCCATCGCTCTCTCTCTATCCATCGCTCTCTCTATCCATCGCTCTCTATCTATCCATCGCTCTCTATCTATCCATCGCTCTCTATCCATCGCTCTCTCTCTATCCATCGCTCTCTATCCATCGCTCTCTCTCTATCCATCGCTCTCTCTCTATCCATCGCTCTCTCTCTATCCATCGCTCTCTATCCATCGCTCTCTATCCATCGCTCTCTCTCTATCTATCGCTCTCTATCCATCGCTCTCTCTCTATCCATCGCTCTCTCTCTATCCATCGCTCTCTCTCTATCCATCGCTCTCTATCCATCGCTCTCTCACTATCCATCGCTCTCTCTCTATCCATCGCTCTCTCTCTATCCATCGCTCTCTCTCTATCCATCGCTCTCTCTCTATCCATCGCTCTCTATCCATCGCTCTCTCTCTATCCATCGCTCTCTATCCATCGCTCTCTCTCTATCCATCGCTCTCTCTCTATCCATCGCTCTCTCTCTATCCATCGCTCTCTCTCTATCCATCGCTCTCTCTCTATCCATCGCTCTCTATCCATCGCTCTCTCTCTATCCATCGCTCTCTCTCTATCCACCGCGCTCTCTCTATCCATCGCTCTCTCTCTATCCATCGCTCTCTCTCTATCCATCGCTCTCTATCCATCGCTCTCTATCCATCGCTCTCTATCCATCGCTCTCTATCCATCGCTCTCTCTCTATCCATCGCTCTCTATCCATCGCTCTCTATCCATCGCTCTCTATCCATCGCTCTCTATCCATCGCTCTCTCTCTATCCATCGCTCTCTCTCTATCCATCGCTCTATCTCTATCCATCGCTCTCTCTCTATCCATCGCTCTCTCTCTATCCATCGCTCTCTCTCTATCCATCGCTCTCTATCCATCGCTCTCTCTCTATCCATCGCTCTCTATCCATCGCTCTCTCTCTATCCATCGCTCTCTCTCTATCCATCGCTCTCTCTCTATCCATCGCTCTCTCTCTATCCATCGCTCTCTCTCTATCCATCGCTCTCTCTCTATCCATCGCTCTCTCTCTATCCATCGCTCTCTCTCTATCCATCGCTCTCTCTCTATCCATCGCTCTCTCTCTATCCATCGCTCTATATCCATCGCTCTCTATCCATCGCTCTCTCTCTATCCATCGCTCTCTCTCTATCCATCGCTCTCTCTCTATCCATCGCTCTCTCTCTATCCATCGCTCTCTCTCTATCCATCGCTCTCTCTCTATCCATCGCTCTCTCTCTATCCATCGCTCTCTATCCATCGCTCTCTCTCTATCCATCGCTCTCTCTATCCATCGCTCTCTATCCATCGCTCTCTATCCATCGCTCTCTATCCATCGCTCTCTATCCATCGCTCTCTCTCTATCCATCGCTCTCTATCCATCGCTCTCTCTCTATCCATCGCTCTCTCTCTATCCATCGCTCTCTCTCTATCCATCGCTCTCTATCCATCGCTCTCTCTCTATCCATCGCTCTCTATCTATCCATCGCTCTCTCTCTATCCATCGCTCTCTCTCTATCCATCGCTCTCTCTCTATCCATCGCTCTCTCTCTATCCATCGCTCTCTCTCTATCCATCGCTCTCTCTATCCATCGCTCTCTATCTATCCATCGCTCTCTATCTATCCATCGCTCTCTCTCTATCCATCGCTCTCTATCCATCGCTCTCTCTCTATCCATCGCTCTCTCTCTATCCATCGCTCTCTCTCTATCCATCGCTCTCTCTCTATCCATCGCTCTCTCTCTATCCATCGCTCTCTATCCATCGCTCTCTCTCTATCCATCGCTCTCTCTCTATCATCGCTCTCTCTCTATCCATCGCTCTCTCTCTATCCATCGCTCTCTCTCTATCCATCGCTCTCTCTATCCATCGCTCTCTATCTATCCATCGCTCTCTATCCATCGCTCTCTCTCTATCCATCGCTCTCTCTCTATCCATCGCTCTCTCTCTATCCATCGCTCTCTCTCTATCCATCGCTCTCTCTCTATCCATCGCTCTCTCTCTATCCATTGCTCTCTCTCTATCCATCGCTCTCTCTCTATCCATCGCTCTCTATCCATCGCTCTCTATCCATCGCTCTCTCTCTATCCATCGCTCTCTCTCTATCCATCGCTCTCTCTCTATCCATCGCTCTCTCTCTATCCATCGCTCTCTATCCATCGCTCTCTCTTATCCATCGCTCTCTCTCTATCCATCGCTCGCTCTCTATCCATCGCTCTCTATCCATCGCTCTCTCTCTATACATCGCTCTCTATCCATCGCTCTCTCTCTATCCATCGCTCTCTCTCTATCCATCGCTCTCTATCCATCGCTCTCTCTCTATCCATCGCTCTCTCTCTATCCATCGCTCTCTATCCATCGCTCTTTCTCTATCCATCGCTCTCTATCCATCGCTCTCTATCCATCGCTCTTTCTCTATCCATCGCTCTCTATCCATCGCTCTCTATCCATCGCTCTCTCTCTATCCATCGCTCTCTCTCTATCCATCGCTCTCTATCCATCGCTCTTTCTCTATCCATCGCTCTCTATCCATCGCTCTCTATCCATCGCTCTTTCTCTATCCATCGCTCTCTATCCATCGCTCTCTATCCATCGCTCTCTATCCATCGCTCTCTCTCTATCCATCGCTCTCTATCCATCGCTCTCTATCCATCGCTCTCTCTCTATCCATCGCTCTCTATCCATCGCTCTCTATCCATCGCTCTCTCTCTATCCATCGCTCTCTCTCTATCCATCGCTCTCTCTCTATCCATCGCTCTCTCTCTATCCATCGCTCTCTATCCATCGCTCTCTCTCTATCCATCGCTCTCTATCCATCGCTCTCTCTCTATCCATCGCTCTCTCTCTATCCATCGCTCTCTCTCTATCCATCGCTCTCTCTCTATCCATCGCTCTCTATCCATCGCTTGCTCTCTATCCATCGCTCTCTATCCATCGCTCTCTATCCATCGCTCTCTCTCTATCCATCGCTCTCTCTCTATCCATCGCTCTCTCTCTATCCATCGCTCTCTCTCTATCCATCGCTCTCTATCCATCGCTCTCTCTCTATCCATCGCTCTCTCTCTATCCATCGCTCTCTATCCATCGCTCTCTATCCATCGCTCTCTATCCATCGCTCTCTCTCTATCCATCGCTCTCTATCCATCGCTCTCTCTATCCATCGCTCTCTCTCTATCCATCGCTCTCTCTCTATCCATCGCTCTCTCTCTATCCATCGCTCTCTATCCATCGCTCTCTATCCATCGCTTTCTCTCTATCCATCGCTCTCTCTCTATCCATCGCTCTCTCTCTATCCATCGCTCTCTATCCATCGCTCTCTCTCTATCCATCGCTCTCTCTCTATCCATCGCTCTCTATCCATCGCTCTCTCTCTATCCATCGCTCTCTCTCTATCCATCGCTCTCTCTCTATCCATCGCTCTCTCTCTATCCATCGCTCTCTCTCTATCCATCGCTCTCTATCCATCGCTCTCTCTCTATCCATCGCTCTCTATCCATCGCTCTCTCTCTATCCATCGCTCTCTCTCTATCCATCGCTCTCTATCCATCGCTCTCTATCCATCGCTCTCTCTCTATCCATCGCTCTCTCTCTATCCATCGCTCTCTCTCTATCCATCGCTCTCTCTCTATCCATCGCTCTCTATCCATCGCTCTCTATCCATCGCTCTCTCTCTATCCATCGCTCTCTCTCTATCCATCGCTCTCTCTCTATCCATCGCTCTCTATCCATCGCTCTCTCTCTATCCATCGCTCTCTCTCTATCCATCGCTCTCTATCCATCGCTCTCTCTCTATCCATCGCTCTCTCTCTATCCATCGCTCTCTCTCTATCCATCGCTCTCTATCCATCGCTCTCTATCCATCGCTCTCTATCCATCGCTCTCTCTCTATCCATCGCTCTCTCTCTATCCATCGCTCTATCTCTATCCATCGCTCTCTCTCTATCCATCGCTCTCTCTCTATCCATCGCTCTCTCTCTATCCATCGCTCTCTATCCATCGCTCTCTCTCTATCCATCGCTCTCTCTCTATCCATCGCTCTCTATCCATCGCTCTCTCTCTATCCATCCATCGCTCTCTATATCCATCGCTCTCTCTCTATCCATCGCTCTCTCTCTATCCATCGCTCTCTCTCTATCTATCGCTCTCTATCCATCGCTCTCTCTCTATCCATCGCTCTCTCTATCCATCGCTCTCTCTCTATCCATCGCTCTCTCTCTATCCATCGCTCTCTCTCTATTCATCGCTCTCTCTCTATCCATCGCTCTCTATCCATCGCTCTCTCTCTATCCATCGCTCTCTCTCTATCCATCGCTCTCTCTCTATCCATCGCTCTCTCTCTATCCATCGCTCTCTCTCTATCCATCGCTCTCTCTCTATCCATCGCTCTCTCTCTATCCATCACTCTCTCTCTATCCATCGCTCTCTCTCTATCCATCGCTCTCTCTCTATCCATCGCTCTCTCTCTATCCATCGCTCTCTCTCTATCCATCGCTCTCTCTCTATCCATCGCTCTCTATCCATCGCTCTCTCTCTATCCATCGCTCTCTCTCTATCCATCGCTCTCTCTCTATCCATCGCTCTCTCTCTATCCATCGCTCTCTCTCTATCCATCGCTCTCTATCCATCGCTCTCTATCCATCGCTCTCTATCCATCGCTCTCTATCCATCGCTCTCTCTCTATCCATCGCTCTCTCTCTATCCATCGCTCTATCTCTATCCATCGCTCTCTCTCTAATCCATCGCTCTCTCTCTATCCATCGCTCTCTCTCTATCCATCGCTCTCTATCCATCGCTCTCTCTCTATCCATCGCTCTCTCTCTATCCATCGCTCTCTATCCATCGCTCTCTCTCTATCCATCGCTCTCTCTCTATCCATCGCTCTCTCTCTATCCATCGCTCTCTCTCTATCCATCGCTCTCTATCCATCGCTCTCTCTCTATCCATCGCTCTCTCTCTATCCATCGCTCTCTATCCATCGCTCTCTCTCTATCCATCGCTCTCTCTCTATCCATCGCTCTCTCTCTATCCATCGCTCTCTCTATCCATCGCTCTCTATCCATCGCTCTCTCTCTATCCATCGCTCTCTATCCATCGCTCTCTATCCATCGCTCTCTCTCTATCCATCGCTCTCTCTCTATCCATCGCTCTCTCTCTATCCATCGCTCTCTCTCTATCCATCGCTCTCTCTCTATCCATCGCTCTCTATCCATCGCTCTCTCTATCCATCGCTCTCTATCCATCGCTCTCTCTCTATCCATCGCTCTCTCTCTATCCATCGCTCTCTCTCTATCCATCGCTCTCTATCCATCGCTCTCTCTCTATCCATCGCTCTCTCTCTATCCATCGCTCTCTCTCTATCCATCGCTCTCTATCCATCGCTCTCTCTCTATCCATCGCTCTCTATCCATCGCTCTCTCTCTATCCATCGCTCTCTATCCATCGCTCTCTCTCTATCCATCGCTCTCTCTATATCCATCGCTCTCTCTCTATCCATCGCTCTCTCTCTATCCATCGCTCTCTCTATCTATCGCTCTCTATCCATCGCTCTCTCTCTATCCATCGCTCTCTCTATCCATCGCTCTCTCTCTATCCATCGCTCTCTCTCTATCCATCGCTCTCTCTCTATTCATCGCTCTCTCTCTATCCATCGCTCTCTATCCATCGCTCTCTCTCTATCCATCGCTCTCTCTCTATCCATCGCTCTCTCTCTATCCATCGCTCTCTCTCTATCCATCGCTCTCTCTCTATCCATCGCTCTCTCTCTATCCATCGCTCTCTCTCTATCCATCGCTCTCTCTCTATCCATCATTCTCTCTCGATCCATCGCTCTCTATCCATCGCTCTCTATCCATCGCTCTCTCTCTATCCATCGCTCTCTATCCATCGCTCTCTCTCTATCCATCGCTCTCTCTCTATCCATCGCTCTCTATCCATCGCTCTCTCTCTATCCATCGCTCTCTATCCATCGCTCTCTCTCTATCCATCGCTCTCTCTCTATCCATCGCTCTCTCTCTATCCATCGCTCTCTATCCATCGCTCTCTCACTATCCATCGCTCTCTCTCTATCCATCGCTCTCTCTCTATCCATCGCTCTCTCTCTATCCATCGCTCTCTATCCATCGCTCTCTCTCTATCCATCGCTCTCTATCCATCGCTCTCTCTCTATCCATCGCTCTCTCTCTATCCATCGCTCTCTCTCTATCCATCGCTCTCTCTCTATCCATCGCTCTCTATCCATCGCTCTCTCTCTATCCATCGCTCTCTCTCTATCCATCGCTCTCTCTCTATCCATCGCTCTCTCTCTATCCATCGCTCTCTCTCTATCCATCGCTCTCTATCCATCGCTCTCTATCCATCGCTCTCTATCCATCGCTCTCTATCCATCGCTCTCTCTCTATCCATCGCTCTCTCTCTATCCATCGCTCTATCTCTATCCATCGCTCTCTCTCTATCCATCGCTCTCTCTCTATCCATCGCTCTCTCTCTATCCATCGCTCTCTATCCATCGCTCTCTCTCTCTATCCATCGCTCTCTCTCTCTATCCATCGCTCTCTATCCATCGCTCTCTCTCTATCCATCGCTCTCTCTCTATCCATCGCTCTCTCTCTATCCATCGCTCTCTCTCTATCCATCGCTCTCTCTCTATCCATCGCTCTCTCTCTATCCATCGCTCTCTCTCTATCCATCGCTCTATATCCATCGCTCTCTATCCATCGCTCTCTCTCTATCCATCGCTCTCTATCCATCGCTCTCTCTCTATCCATCGCTCTCTCTCTATCCATCGCTCTCTCTCTATCCATCGCTCTCTCTCTATCCATCGCTCTCTCTCTATCCATCGCTCTCTCTCTATCCATCGCTCTCTCTCTATCCATCGCTCTCTCTCTATCCATCGCTCTCTATCCATCGCTCTCTATCCATCGCTCTCTATCCATCGCTCTCTCTCTATCCATCGCTCTCTATCCATCGCTCTCTCTCTATCCATCGCTCTCTCTCTATCCATCGCTCTCTCTCTATCCATCGCTCTCTCTCTATCCATCGCTCTCTATCTATCCATCGCTCTCTCTCTATCCATCGCTCTCTCTCTATCCATCGCTCTCTCTCTATCCATCGCTCTCTCTCTATCATCGCTCTCTCTCTATCCATCGCTCTCTCTCTATCCATCGCTCTCTATCTATCCATCGCTCTCTATCTATCCATCGCTCTCTATCCATCGCTCTCTCTCTATCCATCGCTCTCTATCCATCGCTCTCTCTCTATCCATCGCTCTCTCTCTATCCATCGCTCTCTCTCTATCCATCGCTCTCTCTCTATCCATCGCTCTCTATCCATCGCTCTCTCTCTATCCATCGCTCTCTCTCTATCCATCGCTCTCTATCCATCGCTCTCTCTCTATCCATCGCTCTCTCTCTATCCATCGCTCTCTCTCAATCCATCGCTCTCTCTCTATCCATCGCTCTCTCTCTATCCATCGCTCTCTCTATCCATCGCTCTCTATCTATCCATCGCTCTCTATCCATCGCTCTCTCTCTATCCATCGCTCTCTCTCTCCATCGCTCTCTATCCATCGCTCTCTCTCTATCCATCGCTCTCTCTCTATCCATCGCTCTCTCTATCCATTGCTCTCTCTATCCATCGCTCTCTCTCTATCCATCGCTCTCTCTCTATCCATCGCTCTCTATCCATCGCTCTCTCTCTATCCATCGCTCTCTCTCTATCCATCGCTCTCTCTCTATCCATCGCTCTCTCTCTATCCATCGCTCTCTATCCATCGCTCTCTCTCTATCCATCGCTCTCTCTCTATCCATCGCTCTCTCTCTATCCATCGCTCTCTATCCATCGCTCTCTCTCTATCCATCGCTCTCTCTCTATCCATCGCTCTCTATCCATCGCTCTCTCTATCCATCGCTCTCTATCCATCGCTCTCTCTCTATCCATCGCTGTCTCTCTATCCATCGCTCTCTCTCTATCCATCGCTCTCTATCTATCCATCGCTCTCTATCCATCGCTCTCTCTCTATCCATCGCTCTCTATCCATCTCTCTCTATCCATCGCTCTCTCTCTATCCATCGCTCTCTATCCATCTCTCTCTATCCATCGCTCTCTCTCTATCCATCGCTCTCTCTCTATCCATCGCTCTCTATCCATCGCTCTCTCTCTATCCATCGCTCTCTCTCTATCCATCGCTCTCTCTCTATCCATCTCTATCCATCGCTCTCTCTCTATCCATCGCTCTCTCTCTATCCATCGCTCTCTCTCTATCCATCGCTCTCTCTCTATCCATCGCTCTCTATCCATCTCTCTCTATCCATCGCTCTCTCTCTATCCATCGCTCTCTCTCTATCCATCGCTCTCTATCCATCTCTCTCTATCCATCGCTCTCTCTCTATCCATCGCTCTCTCTCTATCCATCGCTCTCTATCTATCCATCGCTCTCTATCCATCGCTCTCTCTCTACGCCTCTCGCTCTCTCTCGCTCTCGCTCTCGCTCTCTCGCTCTCTCGCTCTCTCGCTCTCTCGCTCTCTCGCTCTCTCTGTCTCTCTCTCTCTCGCTCTCTCTCTATCCATCGCTCTCTATCCATCGCTCTCTATCCATCGCTCTCTATCCATCGCTCTCTCTCTATCCATCGCTCTCTCTCTATCCATCGCTCTATCTCTATCCATCGCTCTCTCTCTATCCATCGCTCTCTTTCTATCCATCGCTCTCTCTCTATCCATCGCTCTCTCTCTATCCATCGCTCTCTCTCTATCCATCGCTCTCTATCCATCGCTCTCTCTCTATCCATCGCTCTCTATCCATCGCTCTCTCTCTATCCATCGCTCTCTCTCTATCCATCGCTCTCTCTCTATCCATCGCTCTCTCTCTATCCATCGCTCTCTATCCATCGCTCTATCTCTATCCATCGCTCTCTCTCTATCCATCGCTCTCTCTCTATCCATCGCTCTCTCTCTATCCATCGCTCTCTATCCATCGCTCTCTCTCTATCCATCGCTCTCTCTCTATCCATCGCTCTCTCTCTATCCATCGCTCTATCTCTATCCATCGCTCTCTCTCTATCCATCGCTCTCTCTCTATCCATCGCTCTCTCTCTATCCATCGCTCTCTCTCTATCCATCGCTCTCTCTCTATCCATCGCTCTCTATCCATCGCTCTCTATCCATCGCTCTCTATCCATCGCTCTCTCTCTATCCATCGCTCTCTATCCATCGCTCTCTCTCTATCCATCGCTCTCTCTCTATCCATCGCTCTCTCTCTATCCATCGCTCTCTATCCATCGCTCTCTCTCTATCCATCGCTCTCTATCTATCCATCGCTCTCTCTCTATCCATCGCTCTCTCTCTATCCATCGCTCTCTCTCTATCCATCGCTCTCTCTCTATCCATCGCTCTCTCTCTATCCATCGCTCTCTCTATCCATCGCTCTCTATCTATCCATCGCTCTCTATCTATCCATCGCTCTCTATCCATCGCTCTCTCTCTATCCATCGCTCTCTATCCATCGCTCTCTCTCTATCCATCGCTATCTCTCTATCCATCGCTCTCTCTCTATCCATCGCTCTCTATCCATCGCTCTCTATCCATCGCTCTCTATCCATCGCTCTCTCTCTATCCATCGCTCTCTCTATCCATCGCTCTCTCTCTATCCATCGCTCTCTATCCATCGCTCTCTCTCTATCCATCGCTCTCTATCCATCGCTCTCTCTCTATCCATCGCTCTCTATCCATCGCTCTCTCTCTATCCATCGCTGTCTCTCTATCCATCGCTCTCTCTCTATCCATCGCTCTCTCTCTATCCATCGCTCTCTCTCTATCCATCGCTCTCTATCTATCCATCGCTCTCTCTCTATCCATCGCTCTCTCTATCCATCGCTCTCTCTATCCATTGCTCTCTATCTATCCATCGCTCTCTATCCATCGCTCTCTCTCTATCCATCGCTCTCTCTCTATCCATCGCTCTCTATCCATCGCTCTCTCTCTATCCATCGCTCTCTCTCTATCCATCGCTCTCTCTCTATCCATCGCTCTCTCTCTATCCATTGCTCTCTCTCTATCCATCGCTCTCTCTCTATCCATCGCTCTCTATCCATCGCTCTCTATCCATCGCTCTCTCTCTATCCATCGCTCTCTCTCTATCCATCGCTCTCTCTCTATCCATCGCTCTCTATCCATCGCTCTCTATCCATCGCTCTCTCTCTATCCATCGCTCTCTCTCTATCCATCGCTCTCTATCCATCGCTCTCTCTCTATCCATCGCTGTCTCTCTATCCATCGCTCTCTCTCTATCCATCGCTCTCTATCTATCCATCGCTCTCTATCCATCGCTCTCTCTCTATCCATCGCTCTCTATCCGTCTCTCTCTATCCATCGCTCTCTCTCTATCCATCGCTCTCTATCCATCTCTCTCTATCCATCGCTCTCTCTCTATCCATCGCTCTCTCTCTATCCATCGCTCTCTCTCTATCCATCGCTCTCTATCCATCGCTCTCTATCCATCGCTCTCTCTCTATCCATCGCTCTCTCTCTATCCATCGCTCTCTCTCTATCCATCGCTCTCTCTCTATCCATCGCTCTCTCTCTATCCATCGCTCTCTCTC